>NC_029789.2:11020115-11025664 GCF_000816755.2 Arachis ipaensis | reverse complement strand
CACATTCCAAATTCCAAAATCCAAACTTTATTAGATCATTAAGAAATTACGGACGAAACGAAATTGTATGCTAGAGTAATCTAACCTGTTGACTCGACTAATGTTGGGAAAAGTGATGGTGTTGACGGAGAATGCCATGGATGATGGATGCTATCGCTAACTGGCAAATGAATCACTTCAATTCTTCGTCACTCGACCATCACTATTTATATTTCGTATTATTATTATTTTCAGCTGAATTTCTTATGGTTGTTGTGTTGTTGCTATTTGTTAATGTTATCTGTGCCTGCGCAAATTCGGATATTCCCCTATTACTCAATTGCCTCTTCTTCCTCTTGGCTCCACCATTTATGTTCCAAAGGGATGCGACAAGATTTAGCGTGCCACATGAATAATCTCAGGACCCTAGATTTCTCGAAATTAAATACTAGAATATTTATGATTCATTTTATTTATTTAAAAATATATTTTTAAAAATTTTTATATTAACAATAATGCTAGGACCAAGACGGGTTCAGCCAGAAATAGAAATGTTCTCTCCATGTTTTTAATACTTGGAGAGAATAAAGTGTGATCTCTCACCTTTAATTCTATAAGTGAGACTAAAATTAAATAGGAGAGAGAGCAATAAAGAATGAGATTAAACACTAGACACCATCCAATTTTTTTTCATTGGAGATGATTCACTCCCGCCAAAAATTTGCCAATTCTTCTTGGGTTGGGTCTTCAAAATCCACCTCATTTCAGCAACATCCCAAAATTCACCCAGGTAAACAAAAATCACCCTAACCAAACCCTATCCTCTCTTTTCACCGTTTCACTGCAGCAGAATTTGAAAACCATCCACGGCCGGGCCAGAGTACAAGGATCATCGGGTAAACTTCTCCTCTGCCTTCATCAGACGTCGCGCCTCCGTCCACCACGTGATGGCAACAGTCGGCAGGTAGACCGCTCCAGAACGCCGCGACGCTCCCATCTCCTCAACGTGCTTCTTCGCGCGTTAATTGGAGCTTCCCCAATCTCAGCCACAGGGATGTCATTCCACCCAGGTACGAGGAACAAGGTGTTTCTCCTTCTTACTCAGGGCAGGCCGCTGCTGCTGTTGCTGCATGTCGGTGTTGGCAGTGCCGTTGAAGCCTCCCTGCTCTGCTCCGCCGAACGCAGTAGGACGTCCCCTTCTCCAACCTCGAATTCCCTTGCATGTCGGTGTTGGCTGTTCCTTTTTAAAAAAGTGTCACTTTGTTGAGTGTGGTGACTACACAATACTTGTTATTAAGGTAAGACAAGATGAAAATATGTTATTACTCGTATGAATCTTGTTGTTCTTTTTTGGTATAAACACTAGTTCATTGGCTTGAGCTACTAGATATTTGTAATAGGGCTTGTCTTGTGAATTTATAGGCTTAGTAATATCAATATGCTTTGTCACATTGAATAATTTTGATTGAATTATAATATATGTTCTAACTATTGATTAATTGCCTTAGAATTTGTCCTAAAATTCCTTTATTTTTGTCAGTTTAGCCTCAACTTGCCTTGACTTGAATCTAGTTTTTTAAATTCTTATCAGATATCAGTTTTCTGAACTAGAAAAACTCACTCTAGTGATTGTTTTCTTAATCTGTGGTTGGGTAGCACAACAACAACATTAATCCTTTTCTGCTTAGGATATATGAAACTAAACTTATAACTATGATACTGTGATAGAAATGATTTGTTGTTAACATGCCAAGTAATGGACTAAGTTTACAATGAGTGTTGGAATTTCTTGAGTTGCTCCACACACTTGTTACCATACTTTCAAAAATGCCTTCAAACATTGCCATTTAATTAGAATTATATGAAGAAAAAAGATAAAACAAGAATGAAATTAAAAAAAAAAGCAAAAGGTTCAAATAATATTATTTATATATTAACATATAAATTAAAAACATATACTTGTGAATCATCAGTTTGACCATTTTCTAAAGCACTATAGTCAACAACATTGAAGCTAGCGTTTACACCACTATAAATTCTTCGAGTGCAAAAATATGGTAAAAAAAATATGAATGTTAAAAGTAGGACAAAGATTTGGCTTTTCATTTTTGAGGCAGGGGAGAAAATCTAAGATGGTTTCATATGGCTTAATATCTTTCTTTTTGTAGGCAACTTGAATGTTTATGCAAAAATTTACGTCACGTATTTTTTTTGTTAAACAAATATATGCTTCTTTTTTATACCTATATGAATGATTCTTTTAAAAGGAATCATCATTTAAGAAGGGAATTAACTTTGAAGTAATTGAATCCATATTGTACTTATTGATTCAATTGTTGTGACTTATGAATATTTTTATAGTTAATATATAATAGACTAGATGGCTATTAATCTATTGCATACACGTTGACCATAAATGCTTTGTTTTGCTTTCACTTTGCAGGGGCATCCTGAAGAGGCGAGTGCAATATACAAAAGGAAAAGTCTAGGGGGCCAGCAACTTTTGTGTTTTTTGGCCAGCACTTAACCATCAAAACAAAAGTGAGTGATCTCCCACCATTAGATGTAATCTCACACCATTAAAAACACTATTGATGACCAATTGATGGTTACAAAACACTAAAATTGCTGGCCCCTAGCATTCCTCTATACAAAAATCTACATCAGATGTTTCTTATGTTAAACAAATGGATGATTCTTTTTATACTAAATGGATGATTCTTTGAAATGAATCATCATTTTAGGTGGAAACTAACTTTGATGTAATTGAACATATATTGTACTTATTGATTCAATTGTTGTGACTTATGAGCATTTTTATAGTTAATATATAATAGGCATAGATGGCTATTCATTTTTTGCATACACCCTGACCACTAGATAATAAATTTAATCATGGAAGTAATACTTGTCTAATAAGTTCATCACTAAATAGTACCAAATAGTATGTTGTGTATGTGGACTCTGGAGTCCAAAGTTCAAGTATAATAATCGCATAAAGCAAATAGTGGGTAAAAGAAAAACTGTCAAAACACTTTGATTGCTCTTGAAAAAGCAAATAACCAGATACTGTTGTTGTTCTTTTTTTTAATCTTTTTTTTTCCTTCTTTAAATTTTGTTAAACAAGCATTAGGATAAAGACAAAAAAAATTTTTTTTCTTTTATGATACTTGTATTCACTATCAATTGAATCATCTTTGTAGTAAAGAATAAATACAAGTAACTTCTGTTAGGTACCTAATTATTTTTGCAAAGATCTAAGTGGATGTTACTTCTGTTAAGCATCAGGATGTTCCTTTTTCATACTAAATAGATGTTACTTTATCAGAAGCCATGGTAATGAAAAATAAAAAAAGCTTATTCTACATAAGTAACTATAAATTTGTCATCATGCTAAAATGCAATGAAAGGAATCATGATATTCATTCAACTTATCCATACAATTTGCAACACTGTCGATACAAGAATTCATCATGACCAAAAGTAATACAAAAAGAATAATCCATTTAGTATAAAAAAAACATCTATTTGTTTAACAAAAGAAACATCTGACGTAGATTTTTGCATATTGCTTTCGCCTCTTCAGGATGCCCCTAGAAAGTGAAGTTACATCGTTTAGTAAACTTTATATTTTGTTAGAGGGAGTGAAGTTACATTGTTTAGAAAATGGGTATATCATTACTATACAACTAGCTAAACAAAGAATAACTTTCTAGTTGCTACACTTGGATCACGTCTCTTTCACTTCATCCAATTCATCAACTGTTTCAAATTCCTTTTCAATCAGTTCAAATTTATCAATCATTTTAAAGTAGACTTTCTGCAATCATCCATCTCCAACCACAAGCAAAGACACATATGCAGCCATAAGCAAAGAAATTCTATCTAAAAAACAAAGAAACAGCCATCTAATGACAATTATAAAAACAAAGAAACATCAACAATCATATACAAAAAAACATCTACTTTTAAAAATAAAAGACACAATTATTATTCAACCTAAAATAATCTAATATTTGAATATAGTAAATATTTATAGAAGCAGCCCAATGCATATAGTGCCATTTCTTTCCCAAATTTGGCTATAACTGTCTCCAAAGTAAATATAAAGTCCTCATCCTCAACCTCATCCATGACAAGTGACTAATTCATAAAGTTTAAAGGACTAAAATAAAACTTTAATCTATTTGTGTGCTTGATAAACACAGAATACAAAAGATGACAAGAAGTACTAGAATAGAACTCCATCCAAATCAATATTACCTTGAAAAGAAAAAATTGCCAAAATCCTTCGATCATTGTGATGGTATAGTGTTTCTTTCACTGAGACAAAAATATTATATGCTTTATGCAGCATCTTTGAGCTTCTTGGTGATGGTGGCAAGAATATTCTCCTGGTGGAATGCTTGCAGCAATTCAATCTCAGAAACCTGTCTTGTTCCATCACTAGCATAAGTCCCTGCTCCATAAGGGCTTCCACCACCTTTCACTTTTTCCATCTTGAACATGCAATGGCTGAACGTGTATCCGATGAGAACATATATCATTCCTTGATGTGCCAGCATTGTTATAGCAGTAAGGCTATACATAAATCATGACAAGTTTGATCAGCAACTAATAAGTACATACTACATAGTGATATCTAATAAGGAACAGGGTTAAGATAAATATCAAAGCTTGTTTTCTTACGGTGTTGTTTCTTGTCCATCGCCTTGCAAACTGGTGCTGTAGAAGAGTCCAATAGGCTTGCCTACAAGGCCTTGTTGCAATCAAAGAGGTCTAGTTTTGTCAAGAAAATCCATGAAATAGGCAGCCTTCATTCCGAACCACGTGGGAAAGCCAAAGATAAGGCCATCAGCTCTATTGAGCATATTAGGTTCAATGATTGGTAAATTACTCTTTGGTGGTGCATTTAGCCATAAGCAAAGACACATTATTCAATCAAGAATATCTCAGAACCTATAAAAAATATAGAAACCAAGTAAACACTATCAATAGTTATTAAATCAAAGATTAAATGTATTCAGTTAATCCCCAACATCCACCTTCATTCACAAATGCATAATAATTAATCAAATTTAGAAGAATGAATTATTCTAAACTAAATCCTGATTACTAAAACCTAATAAAGAAGGCATGGAGAACCCTAAGTGAAAAAGAAATAAACTGTACAAAGAAAGAGTAACACTAAAAAGAAACTACAAATTATCTCAAAAAGAAATATCCAACACTATAAGAGTTTAATTCTCAAAACAATATCGATTAAAAACATAAAAAAAAACATTCATAATAAAAAACACAAGTTAAACTAAAGTTCTAAGATGGGAAGGAAAAAAAACCCAGGTCGCTGGGGAGGAGACGCGGTTGATCGACTGGGGTACACGTCAAGGCGGAGGTTGCTGCGTCGTCGGTGGTTGCTGCGACAGTGGAGGAAGCCGTGATAGGAGTGGTGTGCGGAGGTGGCTGCGGCGCGAGAGGACGATGCCCGCGCTGTTGAACGGTGGTTGCCGGTGGCGCTCCTTCCGGAGCTATTTCTGATTTCCTTCGCGACGGAGGAGAGGCGGATGTGA
>NC_029789.2:11018877-11019119 GCF_000816755.2 Arachis ipaensis | reverse complement strand
ATTGTAAGTTGATGAATAAATGATATTTTTATATATAGTTATTTGTTTGATTTAAATTGATTTTTAGTTATTCTATTACCCTAAATTTTATTAAAATTGCCTAAACTATCCAAACCCTAACCCTAAAACTCAACATACACAACTCTAACCCTAATTTCTCTTCTCAGTCGCCACTCACCCCCCAAAACCCTCACCCATGAAAAAACAAAAAAAGAAAAAAAAAAGGAAGAGAGAAAAGGAAA
>NC_029789.2:11008995-11018817 GCF_000816755.2 Arachis ipaensis | reverse complement strand
GATCTGTCGAGCAAAGGGAAGGGAGACCACGCCACTGATCTGTCGCCACCGTTCCATCGAGCTGCCGCCGCCATCGCACGAAACAGGGGGAAAGACGGAGAAGAATGTCGCGCCAGATAGGAGAAAAAGATGCCGATCGCCGTCGTCGTTGAGCCCTCGATCGTCACCGTCGAAGGAGCTCCTATCGCTGTTAGAAGCTGCCACCATGGCCGCCGCCCTCCCAACTACTGCAGTGGTTGTTTTCTGTCGCGTATGGCCACCAGGGAAGTTGTTGTGGCCACCGGAGGCACCTCCGGAGCTGTTGCTACTTGGTTCAGTTGTTACTTCTTAGTACGGTAAGCATTTTCATTTCGGAAACCCTTTTTGTCGCTGTTTTGTTATCTTACGCTAAGGTTTTGTGGCGTTAATTGCTATAAGATTGAGTTTTGGTTATTATATGTTACGATTAGAGTTGCTATGGGTAGATTAATGGAAGTGGTTCATGAAGTGTTTTGAGTTGATTAAGGAGTGTTTTTTTAACATCCGATTATATTCTATATTATTGTATATACAGTTATAGTTTTTCCTCGCCTTTGTTACTATATTTGTAAGAGGGATAGGAATTGTAATGATATGTATGTATGTATATTTGTAAGTTTCTTGTATAAGAAGTTTTGTATGTATATGTATCTATCTTATGAAATTGTGATTTGAAATGGATTATATATGCAAGTTTGATTGAAATAAAAAGTATTTCCGGTTTTTCAAAGAAAACAGCGATACGGTTTCAAGTTAAAAACTCATATCTTATTATTAAATATATGGGAGTCGTCATGATATTCTCACTATCAGAATGACGCAGCTAGAAGTGTGACATTTTGATAGTGAGGGTATTACAATTATGCTCCATAAACTAGTCGGAAAGGTATTTCTTTTGTTGTTGAATGTGGTGTGGTGTTATAGCTCCACAAAATCTCAGGGATGAGCTTGGCCCATTGCCCTTTGGCGTCTGCTAATTTTTTTTATAAGGCCTGCAAAATGATTTTGTTAGCAGCCCCGGCAAGCCCATTAGTTTGTGTGTGCTCAATAGAGGAGAAATGATGTTTAATATTTAGATTATTTAGGAAAGATGCTATCTTCTTATCAATGAACTGCCTACCATTGTCAGTGACAATATCATGTGGTAACTCATATCTACATATGATAAATTTCCATATGGAAGATCGTACCTTGTTCGAGGTTATTTTGGCTAGCAGTTGCGCCTCTATCCATTTTGTAAAGTAATCAATGGCAACTAGTAAAAAATTTACCTGACCTCTGGATACTGAAAAGGGTCCAAGAGTGTCGAGCCCCCACCTGTGAAAAGGCCATCCTATATCAGACGTATGCAACAGCTCGGCAGGAGTATGAATTGTTGGTGCAAATTTCTGGCAATTGTCACAGTGTTGTAGTTTTCTCATACAGTCGCTTTTGAGTGAGGGCCAAAAGTAGCCTGCTCGTAGAAGCTTTGAGGCTAGACTTCGTCCTCCGATGTATGTTCCGCAAATTTCTACATGTACTTTCGACATTGCAAGGTCAGACTCATCGGTTCTGAGGCATTTTAACAATGTTCTGGAGAATCCTCTCCTGTATAGGTCATCTCCAATTAAGGTGAAATGACTTGCCCTTTTCTTGAACAGCTTTGGATTTTCTTCTGATGCTGGGATCTTTCCCGATCTCAAGTAGTCAACGTAGGGTGTTCTCCAATCTGTTGTATGTGATAAAGCAAAAACATGGATACTACATATGCTCGGTTCCTCAAGCGTTAGTTGTGATAAAGTTGGTGTTGCGTCTAAAGTCCTAAAGGTAGCTAATTTGGATAGAATATCTGGCTTATTGTTATCTTTTCGAGTTATATGAGTGATCTCAAAATATTGTAAAGTTTGAATCAAGCTTTTTGCAATGTTTAAATATTGTTCTAAGAGGAGATCTCTTACCTGAAAGTTACTATTTACTTGTTGGACGATCAATAATGAATCGCAGTAGACTTTAAGGTGCTGAATGTTCATTTCTTTGGCCAGCTGTAGACCGGCTAAAAGGCATCATACTCGGATTGGTTGTTGCTTGTTTTGAATAGGAACGTGATAGACTACTCGGCATATACTCCCATTTTGTCTTTAAGGATAAGGTTTAATTACTGTGCAGATCCCTATAGTTTCACCGAATTTTTAATTAGGTCCCTATACTTTTTTCTTTTCAATTGGGTCCCTAGATGTTAAATTTTTTTCAATTTAGTCTCTTTCATGACAAAACCATTTGAGATGACAGAATATTCTGTTAAAAATCGAATATTCTCATAATTAGTTTAGAATAACTAATTAAACACACCTTTATTTTTTAAAATACCAAAACAACCCTTGGTTCCCAAAATGAGAGATCCATTGCCAGCCCTAACTTTCTTTGTCTTCGTTGGACTTGTGCACAAGGACGCTGTGAACCGCCGACATGTCCGCCACCACGATCGTGAACCCGTTACCCACCAAGCCAAATACGCACTCCATCTTCTTGGCGTTTCTCCTCCGTTCGTTGGTGTCATCGTCCATCTGCGTCATTGTCCATGGAGATGTAAGCGTACGTCGGGTGGTGGTCTTCCGTCGCTTCTGGTCTGCTCTGTACTATTCGTCCGTCTGCTCTGCTCTGCTCCACGTTATTCGTTCGTGGGTTTCGTTGCGTTCCCTCGCCGGGCCGCGCCTCGCTGCCTGAAGTTGATATGCCAAAATAGGTAACGAGTTAAATTTTTTGTTTGTTTTTCAAAGTTGATGAAACATTTTTAAGTATATGATAATCTTTTTGAGATAATGGTTTTTGAGTTGATTACAAAAAATATAGCACTAGTTGAATACCTATTTTTTGAATTTATTTTTGAATTTTTTTTATGTAATGGTAGCTCCGGAAGAGCTATAATTTTGTTTCCTGGAGAAACAAAATTCATAATAAATAATGCACTATTATCTACCAAGTCTCTGAGGAACTTGTTGAGTTTCAAAGATATTCGCCGAAATAGATATCATATTGAAACAATGAATGAGGGAAATCATGAGTATTTGTATATCACAACCCATGATTCAAATAAAAAGGTTATATTAGAAAACTTACCCACTTTCATCTGGGTTGTATTATACTATAATTAGTGCAATTAAATCACATGCCATTGTAAACCAGAAGTTTACCAGCGCAAATGAATTCATAATTTGGCACGACCGATTGGGTCATTCGGGAACAACCATGATGTGGAGAATTATTGAAAACTCCCATGGACATTCACTAAAGAACCAGAAGATTCTTAAATCTAGTGAATTTCGTTGTGCTGCATGTTCTCAGAGAAAGTTAATTTTAAGGCCATCACCAGTAAAGATTAGATTTGAGTCCCCGGAATTCCTAGAAAGGATTCAAGGCGATATATATGGACCTATTCATCCACCATGTGGATCTTTTAGATATTTTATGGTCCTAATAGACGCATCTTCGAGATGGTCACATGTGTGCTTATTGTCTTCTCGCAACCTGACGTTTGCGAGATTACTTGCTCAAATTATTCGATTAAAAGCACAGTTTCCAGAAAATCCAATCAAAGCAATTCGTCTTGATAATACTGGTGAATTTACTTCCCAAGCTTTTGATGCTTATTGTATGGCTAATGGAATAAATGTTGAACATCTAGTAGCTTATGTTCACACACAAAATGGGTTAGCAGAATCACTTATTAAATGCCTCCAATTAATTGCTAGACCTTTATTTATGAGAACAAATCTCCCAACTTCGGATTGGGGGCATGCTATTTTACATGCTGCAACACTTATTCATTTGAGGCCAACGAGTTACCATCAGTTCTCTCCTATGCAATTAGCTTCTGGCCAGCAGTCAAATGTTTCCCATTTAAGAATATTTGGGTGTGCGATATATGTTTTCATTGCACCACCTTCTCGCACCAAAATGGGACCCCAAAGAAAATTTAGGATATATATTGGATATGATTCTCTCTCTATAGTGAGGTATCTTGAGATACAAACTGGAGAAGTGGAGATGTATTTAAAGCCCGGTTTGCAGATTGTCATTTTGATGAATCAAAATTTCTAACATTAAGGGGAGAGAATAAGCTTCCTGAAAAGGAACTTAATTGGAATGCATCATCCTTGATTAGGGATGGCAACGGGTCCCCATGGGGGCGGGGACATGCCCCCCGCCCCCGTCACCACAATCTGCCCCCCGTCCCTGCCCCGTCTCCGCCACGGGTGACGGGGACCCCGTATCCGCCGGGGACCTGGATATCCACGGATATCCGCGGATTTTACAAATTAACAATCTCAAACACAGAACCTTAACAATTTCAAGCACAGAACGTTAACAATTGAACAAATCCTAAATTTCCAAATAAAAATTTAACAACAATTGTCCAAACAGAAATAAAATTCAGAAGATTAACAATTTCAAACAATTTCAATTACAGAAAATTAGCAATTGAACAAATCATGAATTCTCAAATTAAAATTCAACAACAATTGCAGAAATAAAGATATAAACACAGAAGATAAACAATTTGAAACGTTGAACAAACCCTAAACCCCAAATGTTGAAACAAAAAACTTGAAAGAAACTAATCAAAGAGAAAGGGGCTTATTGATGCGGCGACGACGAGGCTTCGGGAGACAGCGACGATGAGCGGCGAAGAGGCTGTTGGAGGCGACGACGATTGTGCTGGTGGCGGTGACGATTGTGCTGGTGGCGGTGACGATTCTGCTTGAGGAGGCAGAGATGAGGAAGACCGATTAGTAGGCTGCAATGATGATGAACGAGCAAGGAGCAGGAGGCGGCGATGATGAGGCGGCGGTGATTTGCGATGTGAATGAGGGAGGGAGGCAGTGACCAACGGTGAGACTTGTAAGTAGTGGAGAACCTTGGAGTGGCTGGCGAGGTGACGATGTAGAAGGAAGACGGTGGCGACGCTGTTGTTAGAGAAGAGAAGCAGCAGCTGGAGGCAGAGGAAGAAGGAGGTGGCTAGGTCAAAGTGAGGCTGCTGGTGCTGGGTGAAGGAGAGAGCCTGAGAGTGAATCTGAAGTGAGGGCGTGAGTGTGAGGCTGCTAGGGTAACATTAGGGTTATTAACTTTAACATATATATATATATGGGCATTTATGTAATTTTATATTTGTGGGTCTTATACAGGTACCCGCGGGGCGGGTACCTCTTCCCCTGTCCCCGCTCCATTTAATAGACAGGTACCCGTCCCCGCCCCCCATGGGGAAAAAATACTCTCCATATCTGCTCCCCGGCAGGTAAATCCCCGCAGATACCCGCCCCGCCAGGGAAAATTGCCATCCTTATCCTTGATGCATTTAGATCCTCGATCAGGGCAATGTGAACTAGAAGTTCAAAAGATTATACATTTGCAAAAAATAGCAAATGAATCGTCTGACGCATTTTCTGATACGAAAAGGATTACTAAATCCTATATACCGGCTGAAAATGCTCTGATTCAAGTTGATGTTCCAGTCGGATAAATTGCCACCGAAGCAAATTCACGCCAGAAGCGTGGCAGGCCTGTCGGTTACAAAGACAAAAATCTTCGAAAAAGAAGAGAGGTAAATACTATTCCTATTGAAAAAGACATAGTAGAGACACCTACAATTGTCCAAAACTCTGATGTAGTTTTAATGCCAGAAGACGTTCAGGTACCTAAAAATTATGAAAATGATGATATCTCGATAAATTATGTCTTTACAAGAGAGAAATGGGATCGAAATAAGACAATTGTCAATGAAATATTTGCATATAATTTGGCATTAAATATTATGCATGAAAGTAAGGATCTTGAGCCAAGATCAGTCGAAGAATGTCGATAAAGAAATGATTGGTCAAAATGGAAAGAAGCCATGAAGGCTGAGTTAGACTTACTTGCAAAATGTGAAGTCTTTGGACCTGTAGTCCATACACCAGAAGATGTAAAACCTGTTGGATACTGATGGGTATTTGTGAGAAAACGAAATGAGAAAAATGAAGTTGTACGCTACAAAGCTCGGCTTGTGGCACAAGATTTTTCACAAAGGCCCGGCTAGATTATGAAGAAACCTATTCCCTTGTAGTGGATGCGATAACATTACGTTATTTGGTCAGTTTATTTGCATACCATAAACTTCATATGCATTTAATGGATGTGGTAACAGCCTATTTATACGGATCATTAGATCGTGATATCTATATGAAAGTCCCTGAAGGATTAAAGATATCTAAACCATTTAATGAATATTCATAGGGGTTATACTCAGTTAAATTGCAAAGATCTTTATATGGTTGGTATGCGAAATTGTTACTCAGGTTGTGAATTATTGTTCGAAATTGATTCCCTGGCGATGGCACCAAAAACGGATGCACAGAACCATGGTCTAAACATATCTTCACAACTTCGCATAACTAACCAGCAAGTGCACTGGGTCGTCCAAGTAATACCTTACGTGAGTAAGGGTCGAATCCCACGGAGATTGTTGGTATGAAGCAAGCTATGGTCACCTTGTAAATCTCAGTCAGGCAGATATAAAATAGTTATGGGGTTTTTGAAAATAAGTAATAAAAGAAGGATAGAAATACTTATGTAAATCATTGGTGAGAATTTCAGATAAGCGTATGGAGATGCAATCGTTCCTCTGAACCTCTGCTTTTTTGCTGTCTTCATCCAATCAGTCTTACTCCTTTCTATGGCTGGCTTTATGCAAGGGCATCACCGTTGTCAGTGGCTACATCCCCTCCTCTTGTGAAAATGGTCCAAGATGCCCTGTCACGGCACGGCTAATCATCTGAGGTTCCCGATCATTCTGGAATAGGATTCACCCTCCTTTTGCGTCTGTCACTACGCCCAGCACTCGCGAGTTTGAAGCTCGTCACAGTCATTCAATCATTGAATCCTACTCGGAATACCACAGACAAGGTTTAGACTTTCCGGATTCTCTTGAATGCCGCCATCATTCTAGGTTACACCACGAAGATTCTGATTAAGAAATCTAAGAGATACTCATTCAGTCGAAGGTAGAACGAAAGTGGTTGTCAAGCACGCGTTCATAGGGAATGATGATGATTGTCACGTTCATCACATTCAGGTTGAAGTACGAATGAATATCTTAGAAGTGAAATAAGATGAATTGAATAGAAAATAGTAGTACTTTGCATTAATCTTTGAGGAACAGCAGAGCTCCACACCTTAATCTATGGAGTGTAGAAACTCTACCGTATGAAAATACATAAGTGATAATAGAGGGTAAGCATGGCTGAGTGGCCAGCCTCCCATGGGAGTCTAGAGATCTAAAAATGATCAAAAGATCGCATACAATTGATCAAAGATATCTAATACAATAGTAAAAGATCCTATTTATAATAAACTAGCTACTAGGGTTTACAAAAGTAAGTAATTGATGCATAAATCTACTTCCGGGGCCCACTTGGTGTGTGCTTGGGCTGAGCTTGAATGTTACACGTGCAGAGGCTCTTTCTGGAGTTGAAAGCCAGGTTGTAACGTATTTCTGGCGTTCAACTCTGGTTTGTGACTTGTTTCTGGCGTTTAACTCCAGACAGCAGCGTAGAACTGGCGTTCAACGCCCTTTTATGTCGTCTAAACTCGGCCAAAGTATGGACTATTATACATTGCTAGAAAGCGCTGGATGTCTACTTTCCAACGTAATTTGAAGCGCGCCATTTTGATTTCTGTAGCTCCAGAAAATCCATTTTGAGTGCAGGGAGGTCAGAATCCAACAGCATCAGCAGTCCATTCTCAACCTCTGAATCTGATTTTTGCTCAAGTCCCTCAATTTCAGCCAGAAAATACATGAAATCACAGAAAAACATACAAACTCCTTGATGAGCTTTGGAGATGAATCTTTCCATCTCCCAGGTGGAAGAGGTGGAAGCTTTTGTCTTCCCTTTCCCTTTTCTAGAGGATTCTCCGGTCTTAGGTGCCATCAATGGTAATGGAAAAACAAAAAGCTTATGCTTTTATCACACCAAACTTAAAATTTTGCTCGCCCTCGAGCAATAGAAGAAAGAATAGATGAAGAAGAAGAAATGGAGGAGAGGGAGAAGGGGTTGTGTTTCGGCCAAGAAGAGAAGAGAGGGTTGTGTTGTGTGAAAATGAGGAAGAATGGAAGGCTTTATATAGGGGAGGGAGGGTGGTTAAGTTTCGGCCATATAGGGTGGGTTTGGGTGGGAAATTGATTTTGAATTTTGAAGGTAGGTGGAGTTTATGAGGTAGGTTTATGGGGAAGAGTGGATGGATGTGAGTGGTGAAGAGGTGATGGGGAAGAGAGATTGAGGTGATTGGTGAAGGGTTTTGGGGAAGAGTGTTTTTGGGATTGTGTGAAAGATGGGTGAGAAGAAGTGAGTGGAGGTAGGTGGGGATCCTGTGGGGTCCACAGATCCTGTGGTGATCCTGTGGGGTCCACAGATCATGAGGTGCTTAAGGATTTACAACCTTGCACCAAATTAGGCATGTAAAATGCCTTTGCACACAACTCTGGGCGTTCAGCGCCAGATTGGTGCTTGTTCTGGGCGTTGAACGCCCATTTGTAGCCTATTTCTGGCGTTGAACACCAGAACCATGCTTGTGCTAGGCGTTCAGCGCCAGCTTTCCTCCAGGGTGCATTTCTGGCGTTCAAACGCCCAGATGCTGCCCATTTCTGGCGTTCAGCGCCAGAACCATGCTCTGTTCTGGCGTTGAACGCCCAAAACATGCTTCTTACTGGCGTTTAAACGCCAGTAAGGTCTTCCTCCAGGGTGTGATTTTTCTTCTGTTGTTTTTGATTCCGTTTTCAATTTTTATATTTATTTTGTGACTCCACATAATCATGAACCTATAAAGACATATAACTAAGAAAAATATAGTTAGATAAATAAAAATTGGGTTGCCTCCCAATAAGCGCTTCTTTAATGTCAATAGCTTGACAGTGGGCTCTCATGGAGCCTCACAGATGTGCAGAGCTTTGTTGAGACCTCCCAACACCAAACTTAGAGTTTGGATATGGGGGTTTGACACCAAACTTAGAGTTTGCTTGTGGCCTCCCAACACCAAACTTAGAGTTTGACTGTGGGGGCTTTGGTTGACTCTGCTTTGAGAGAAGCTTTTTCTGCTTCCTCTCCATGGATGCAGAGTGAGATCCTTGAGTTGTAAACACAAGGTTGTCCTCATTTAGTTGAAGGATCAATTCTCCTCTGTCCACATCAATCACAGCTCTTGCTGTGGCTAGGAAAGGTCTTCCTAGGATGATGGATTCATCCTCTTCCTTTCCAGTATCTAGGACTATGAAATCAGCAGGGATGTAAAGGCCTTCAACCTTTACTAACACGTCCTCTACTTGTCCATAAGCCTGTTTTCTTGAATTGTCTGCCATCTCTAATGAGATTTTGGCAGCTTGTACCCCATAGATTCCCAGTTTCTCTATTACAGAGAGGGGCATGAGGTTTATCCCTAAACCAAGGTCACACAGAGCCTTAAAGATCATGGTGCCTATAGTACAAGGTATTATGAACTTTCCAGGATCCTGTCTCTTCTGAGGTAATGTCAGTTGATCCAGATCACTTAGTTCATTGGTGAACAAGGGAGGTTCATTTTCCCAAGTCTCAATACCAAATAGTTTGGCATTTAGCTTCATGATTGCACCAAGAAACTTGGCAGCTTGCTCTTCAGTAACATCCTCAGTCTCTTCAGAAGAGGAATACTCATCAGAGCTCATAAATGGCATAAGGAGGTTCAATGGAATCTCTATGGTCTCTAGATGAGCCTCAGAGTCCTTTGGTTCCTCAGAGGGAAGCTCCTTATTGATCACTG
>NC_029789.2:10996743-11008956 GCF_000816755.2 Arachis ipaensis | reverse complement strand
ATGGAAAAGGTTTATTATTGTTAAACCTGTTTCTTCCACCATTATTAAAGCCTTGTTGAGGCCTTTGATCCTTCCATGAGAAATTTGGATGATTTTTCCATGATGGATTATAGGTGTTTCCATATGGTTCACCCATGTAATTTACCTCTGCTATTGCAGGGTTCTCAGGATCATAAGCTTCTTCTTCATAAGAAGCCTCTTGAGTACTGTTGGATGCAGCTTGCATTCCATTCAGACTCTGCGAAATCATATTGACTTGCTGAGACAATATTTTATTCTGAGCCAATATGGCATTCAGAGTATGAACTTCAAGAACTCCCTTCTTCTGAGGCGTCCCATTACTCACAGGATTCCTCTCAGAAGTGTACATGAACTGGTTATTAGCAACCATGTCAATGAGTTCTTGAGCTTCTGTAGGCATTTTCTTTAGGTGAATGGATCCACCTGCAGAAGTATCTAATGACATCTTTGATAGCTCAGATAAACCATCATAGAATATATCCAGGATGGTCCATTCTGAAAGCATGTCAGAAAGACACTTTTTGGTCAGCTGTTTGTATCTTTCCCAAGCTTCATAGAGGGATTCACCTTCTTTTTGTCTGAAGGTTTGAACATCAGCTCTAAGCTTGCTCAGCTTTTGAGGAGGAAAGAACTTGGCTAAGAAAGCCGTGACCAGCTTATCCCAAGAGTTCAGATTGTCTTTGGGTTGAGAGTTCAACCATATTCTAGCTCTGTCTCTTACAACAACAAGAATGCCTTTTTCTTTGTCCCTGCTCATAAGAAAGAGAAGAGAAAAAGAAAAGAAGAGGAATCCTCTATGTCACAGTAAAGAGGTTCCTTATTATTAGTAGAAGAAGAAAGGAAGAGAAAAAAATTCGAACACAGATAGAAGAGGGGGTTCGAATTTGGTGAGTGATATGAGGAAGAGATGTTAGTAGATGAATAAATAAATAGAATAAGATGAGAGAGAAGGAGAATTTTTGAAAATTAATTTTTTTGAAAAAGAGTTAGTGATTTTCGAAAATGGTTTTTGAAAAAGGTTAGTAGTTTTCGAAAAAATAATTAGTTAATTAAAAAGAATTTTTTTTTTTGAAAAAGAGGAAGATATTTTCAAAAATTAGAGAGAGAGAGAGTTAGTTAGGTAGTTTTGAAAAAGATAAGAAACAAACAAAAAGTTAGTTAGTTAGTTGAAACAAATTTGAAAATCAATTTTTGAAAAGATAAGAAAATAGGAAGTTAGAGAAGATATTTTGAAATCAAATTTTTGAAAAAGGTAAGATAAGAAGATATTTTTGAAAACATATGATTGAAATTAGTTTTTAAAAAAGATTTGATTTTTTTAAATCACAATTAATGACTTGATTCACAAGAAATCACAAGATATGATTCTAGAACTTAAAGTTTGAATCTTTCTTAACAAGCAAGTAACAAACTTGAAATTTTTGAATCAAAACATTAATTGATGATGATATTTTCGAAAATTATGAGATAAAAAAGATTTTTGAAAAATATTTTTATAATTTTCGAAAATAAATAAGAAAAATGAAAAAGATTTGATTTTTGAAAAAGATTTTTGAAAAATATTTTTATAATTTTCGAAAATAAATAAGAAAAATGAAAAAGATTTGATTTTTGAAAAAGATTTTTGAAAAAGATAGGATTTTTTAAATTGAAAATTTGATTTGACTAATAAAAAAACTAGATTTTTAAAATTTTTTGAAAAAGTCAACTCAAATTTTCGAATTTTATGAGAGAAAAAGAGGAAGATATATTTTTTTTTATTTTTGAATTTTTATGATGAGAGAGAAAAACAAGAAAAATGATGCAATGCATGAAAGTTATGGATCAAAACAATGAATGTATGCAAGAATGCTATGAATGTCAAGATGAACACCAAGAACACTATGAAGATCATGATGAACATCAAGAACACATTTTTGAAAAATTTTTAATGCAAAGAAAACATGCAAGACACCAAACTTAGAATTCTTTAATGCTTAGGCACTAAGAATTCAAGAATGCATATGAAAAATAAGAAAAGACACAAAACATGCAAATGTAAAGATCAAACAAGAAGACTTACCAAGAACAACTTGAAGATCATGAAGAACACTATGAATGCATGAATTTTCGAAAAAATGCAAGATGCACATGCAATTGACACCAAACTTATAACATGACACATGACTCAAACAAGAAACACAAAAAATATTTTTGATTTTTATGATTTTATGATTTTTTTGTATTTTCTTTTAAATTTTTTTTTTCGAAAATCATTTTGAAAAAGAAAAATAAGGATTCCAAAATTTTTAATATGAATTTTAGGAATCTTATGCTCTTTAGTCTAAAGCTCCAATCAAAGGGTCAGGCATGGCTTAATAGCCAGCCAAGCTTTAGTATGTAACTCAGACATGACACGCCTGACATACCCTATCCAGAAGAATTGGACATGGCTCCATTGAGGTGATTAGTTGAAGACCAATCCCAAAGCAGTTTGGGTATGGCTTTACAGCCAGATAGGCTTCAACATGCTTCATGAAACACTAGAATTCATTCTTAAAAATTCTGAAGAAAAATATATTTTTGAAAAGATTTTTATTTTAAATTTTTTTTCGAAAACAAAGGAGAAATTTTTGAAAGATTTTTTTTTTTCGAAAACAAAAGAAAAAATTTTGAAAGATTTTTTGAAAAATTTTTGAGAACAAAACAAAAAGAAAATTACCTGATCTGAGCAACAAAAGTGCACTGGGTCGTCCAAGTAATACCTTACGTGAGTAAGGGTCGAATCCTACGGAGATTGTTGGTATGAAGCAAGCTATGGTCACCTTGTAAATCTCAGTCAGGCAGATATAAAATAGTTATGGGGTTTTCGAAAATAAGTAATAAAAGAAGGATAGAAATACTTATGTAAATCATTGGTGAGAATTTCAGATAAGAGTATGGAGATGCAATCGTTCCTCTGAACATCTGCTTTCCTGCTGTCTTCATCCAATCAGTCTTACTACTTTCTATGGCTGGCTTTATGCAAGGGCATCACCGTTGTCAGTGGCTACATCCCCTCCTCTTGTGAAAATGGTCCAAGATGCTCTGTCACGGTATGGCTAATCATCTGAGGTTCCCGATCATGCTGGAATAGGATTCACCCTCCTTTTGCGTCTGTCACTACGCCCAGCACTCGCGAGTTTGAAACTCGTCACAGTCATTCAATCATTGAATCCTACTCGGAATACCACAGATAAGGTTTAGACTTTTCGGATTCTCTTGAATGCCGCCATCATTCTAGCTTACACCACGAAGATTCTGATTAAGAAATCTAAGAGATACTCATCCAGTCGAAGGTAGAACGGAAGTGGTTGTCAGGCACGCGTTCATAGGGAATGATGATGATTGTCACGTTCATCACATTCAGGTTGAAGTACGAATGAATATCTTAGAAGCGAAATAAGATGAATTGAATAGAAAATAGTAGTACTTTGCATTAATCTTTGAGGAACAGCAGAGTTCCACACTTTAATCTATGGAGTGTAGAAACTCTACCGTATGAAAATACATAAGTGATAATAGAGGGTAAGCATGGCCGAGTGGCCAGCCTCCCATGGGAGTCTAGAGATCTAAAAATGATCAAAAGATCGCATACAACTGATCAAAGATATCTAACACAATAGTAAAAGGTCCTATTTATAATAAACTAGCTACTAGGGTTTACAGAAGTAAGTAATTGATGCATAAATCCACTTCTGGGGCCCACTTAGTGTGTGCTTGGACTGAGCTTGAATGTTACACGTGCAGAGGCTCTTTCTGGAGTTGAACGCCAGGTTGTAACGTATTTCTGGCATTCAACTCTAGTTTGTGACTTGTTTCTGGCGTTTAACTCCAGACAGCAGCGTAGAACTGGCGTTCAACGCCCTTTTACGTCGTCTAAACTCGGCCAAAGTATGGACTATTATACATTTCTGGAAATCCCTGGATGTATACTTTCCAACGTAATTGGAAGCGCGCCATTTTGAGTTCTTTAGCTCCAGAAAATCCATTTTGAGTGCAAGGAGGTCAGAATCCAACAGCATCAGCAGTCCTTCTTCAACCTCTGAATCTGATTTTTTCTCAAGTCCCTCAATTTCAGCCAGAAAATACCTGAAATCACAGAAAAACACACAAACTCATAGTAAAGTCCAAAAATGTGAATTTAACATAAAAACTAATGAAAACATCCCTAAAAGTAACTAGATCATACTAAAAATATACTAAAAATAATGCCAAAAAGCGTATAAATTATCCGCTCATCAATGGTCTAAAGAAATCTGGACGAATGTGGTATAATCGTCTTACTGAGTATCTGGCCAAAAACGGATTCAAGAATGATGATATATGTCCATGTGTTTTCATAAAGAAATCTAGATCTGGATTCATTATAATTGCTGTGTATGTTGATGATTTAAATATCATTGGAACTCCTGAAGAGATTCCAACAATTATAAAAACTCTAAAAGAAGAGTTTGAGATGAAAGAACTTGAAAAGACTAAATTTTGTCTCGGCCTGCAGATCGAGCATACAAAAAGTGGAATCTTTATTCATCAAACAACATACACGGAAAAGATCTTGAAGAGATTCTATATGGATAAGTCAGATCCGTTAAGTACACCAATGATCGTAAGATCTTTGGATGTAGAAAAGAATCAATTCCGTCCTAAGGAAGAAAATGAAGATATTCTTGGTCCTGAAGTACCATATCTTAGTGCCATTGGAGCGCTAATGTATGTTGCTAATAATACAAGACCCGATATATCATTTGCTGTGAATTTACTAGTAAGATATAGTTCCTCTCCAACCAAAAGACATTGGAATGGAATCAAACAAAATTTTCAATATCTTCATGGAACGGTTGATATGGGATTATTTTATCCCTAAGGATCCAAGTTACAACTAGTTGGCTATGCAGATGTAGGATACTTGTCTAATCCTCACAAAGGGAGATCTCAAACAGGATACCTGTTCACATATGGTGGTACAGCTATATCATGGAGGTCCACAAAATAGACGATTGCGGCAACATCCTCTAATCATGCTGAAATACTAGCGATACATGAAGCAAGTCGCGAGTGTTTTTGGCTCAGGAGTTTGATCCAATATATTTTGTCATCATGTGGACTAATTGATCAGAAAATAGCTCCAACTATCCTGTTTGAAGACAATACAGCATGCATTGCTCAACTTAAGGGTGGATACATCAAAGGTGATAGAACAAAGCATATTTCTCCCAAATTCTTCTTTACTCATGGTCTTCAAAACCAAGAGACAATTGATGTCCAACAGATCCGCTCAAATGATAATCTGATAGATTTATTTACAAAGTCACTCCCAAAATTCTTCTTTGAAAGATTGGTACATGAGATTGGGATGCGCCGATTTCAAGATATTAAATGATGTCAACAAAAGGGAGAGACTATACTCTTTTTTCCTTGGTCAGGTTTTTTCTCATTGGATTTTTCTTGACAATGTTTTTAATGAGACAGTCCCCATCACAAAGGATATTGTACTCGTTTTCCTTCACTAAAGTTTTCTCATTGGGTTTTCTTTAGTAAGATTTTAATGAGGCAATAATTCTAAATGGACATCCAAGGGGAGTGTTGTGATAAGAACAAAAGTAGATGTCCATTGAACGGTTCAACCTTTTCCATGATAAAATGATCATGTTACCTAGAGAATCACATTAAATGAAGGTTGAAAAACAAGTACTTCATGCATGTATAAATAGGGCATGATGTAGGCCATATACACACGAACAACAATAATCAATAACAATATTCTCTCTCTCTTTTATACTCTTTTCTCTCTTTTGCATACGATACTACTTATATTAGTAATATATATATAAATTACTTCTATTATATCAAGATAATTATATTGATGAACATTAATACTAAAATTTTATATTTATATTTCTCTATCTTATATTTATATCTTCCTTGTTTATTTATTTCACAATAGTAACCACTTTTTGACTTGCAATAGAAAAAGACAAACATCTATTATTTATGAAATTTTAAAGGAAAGAAAAAAATATCAAATTCAAATGACAAATATGGAGAAAAAGAGTGTTAATGTCACTATAAAATGCTCACAGAAAAGAGGTCGTTGTTATCCTTCACAGTGGTATATAATTTTTACATCTTCTAAATTTCGAATTTTCACTTAAAAGATAAAGTATGATGTTTTATGACTGAATATTTTTTACAGTTTAACATAATATTCCATTAATTGTAACATTTTTATCACGGTAGAGACTTAGTTACAAAATTTAATTAAAATTTAATTAAAAAATAAAAAATATAAAAATTTAATTAAAAATTTTATAAAACTATAAGATAAAATAATTAAACCTAAAAAAAAATTAAATTATTAGTCAATTGACCAACTTAAATGCATAAGCCAATTAGTCGTTGACCAACAAAAGAAAAAAAAAAGTGCAAAACACCGCCATTGACGACGTCTATAAGAATGCGAATCTCTCTTCTCAACTTCACTTCCTAAGTTGGTTGTGATTTCTCAATAAGTGGTTTTTATTCTCCGTAACTTCAGTTTTCTGTGGCACTATTCTTTATTTTCCCTTCTTTCTCAATTGCTGGGTTCTTTCTTTCTCTGCTATTTCTTTGAATAATGGAAACGGAGTAATGGGATCAAGGCACCATGTGGGTGAATTTCGGAGGCTCATTTCAACAAAATTTCAAGGATGAATACGAGGGAATTGGTTTTTGCAAAATCTGCTTGTTTAGGGTTCTAAAGAATGTATGGATCAACAATGGTGGGAGAAGAAATTTTATTATCTTCACGTTTCGGTAATGGAGATGGATCCCCCTCTTTTCTTTTGTTGGTTCTCTTTATAAAGAAGTTTTTTATTTTCTCTCAAATCTTTGCATTTTGATGCTTAACGTCGGAGTTCATTATAAAGATGGCTTTTTTCCTGCAAATTATTGCTGTTATGGAATATATTCAAGTCCAAGAAAAGAAAAAGGGTTTGCTTGCTTTTTAATTATGATGTTACTTTTTTTATTATCTTGGGGATGAATTGGTTTTGGAATAATTGGTTTTTTCTTTATTTTCCCAACTATTTTTCTGTTATTGAATTATGGACAATTGAGTTTTGTCATTTGATGTGGGATGCTCTGTTTTCTCCTATGTTTATGATTTGGATGTGACTCTGGAGTTTGAATTATTTCAATTCTACCTTGCACAATGTATGTTTGAGCCGTTTGGGAAAAGAAAATTGTTGCAGTATGATATATGATTGACTTTACACCATGACAAACTTAGTTACAGAATTGTTTCAATTCTTTAGCAATGAATTTTTTTACTAAGTGGATCAAATAAGATGTTGTCCCTTGGAAAAGTTGTGTAATGATTTGTTGATGGTAAAATTGTGCGATAATTTTTATGATTCTTGTGACCCTAGAAAACTGAAATGTGTGGAAGGGTAATGTACTTGGCTTTTCCTGTCCAATGTTATTGATATGTAACAATATTTGTGAAACTATGAATTTTGATGAGGGGTTTTAGTCCCTATGATCCAACCCTATGAATTGTGGGAAAGTATCTTAGTCCCTATGACCCGATAATATCGGATAAGATGATATATATGTGGCCTTACAAAATTGAATTGTGGCAAAGTATCTTAGTCCCTATGACTCTAGAAAATCGGATACAATGACGTGTAGTCCTATGAAATTGAATTGTGATGAAGGATCATAGTCCCTATGACCCGAAAATCGGATATGACTCTAGAAAATCGGATACAATGATGTGTGGTCCTATGAAATTGAATGAAAAAATCGGATACAATGATGTGTGGCCTTATGAAATTGAATTGTGGTGAAGGATCTCAGTCCTTATGACCCGAAAATCGGATATGATATGCTTGACCCATATGTTGCAAAATGATGTTATTTGGCTTTTTTTGTCCCATGAATATTGAAGCTTGATGGTATAGTTGACCCCTATGACCTTCAAATATGGTGAAGGGTTTCTTGGCTCCAATGTGGTTGAAATGTGGTGAAGGATTTCTTTCTTGGCTCCAAAATAGTGTTTATCTTGGTTGAAATGTGTTCTTCTTCATGCTTTGAAATTTATCAGAATAGTTAACAGTTAAATCTAGTTTTTCGTTTCATATATAAGCTGCTCAAGAGTTGAAAGATGTTAGATAATTATTTTGTTGAAAAATATTATAGATAAGCAGAAAATAATCGAGCTACTGAATTCATTGTCAATTTGTGTTTTACAAAATTTCTCGTTGCTCTTATGGAATATATTCATGTCCACAAAATGAAAAAGGTTTGCTTTCAATTATTGGTGCTATTTTCTTATTATCTCGGGGATGAATTGGTTTTGGAAAGGTTGGTTTTTCTTTATTTCCCCATCTATTTTCGTTACTGAAGTACGGGCAATTGAGTTTTGCCATTTGAAATTTCTGGGATGCACTGTTTTCTCTTCCATCTTTATGATTTGGACATGACTCTGGAGTTTGAATTTATTTCAATTCTACCTTGCACCTTGTATGCTTGAGCCGTTTGGGAAAAGAATTTGTTGCAGAATGATATATGATTGACTTTTACAGCATGACAAACTTAGTTGCAGAATTGTTTCAATTCTTCTGTGATGAATTTTTTTTTGCTATGTGGATCAAATAAGATTTTGTCCCATGAAAAAGTTGTGTAATGATTTGTTGATGGTAAAATTGTTCGATAATGTTCATGATGCTTATGATCCTAGGAAACTGAAAAGTGTGGAAGGGTTATTTAGTTGGCTTTTTCTGTCCAATCATATTGAAATGTAATGACATATGTGGCCTTATGGATTGTGATGAAGGATCTTAGTCCCTGTGACCCAATAAAATCGGATAAAATGATGTGTGGCCCTGCGAAATTGAATTGTGATGAAGGATCCCTATGACCCAAAAAAACCGGATATGATGATATGCTTGACCCTTATGTTGCAAAATGATGTTATTTGGCTTTTTTGACCCATGAATATTGAAATTTGATGGTATAATTGACCTTGTGATGCTGAAATATGGTGAAGGATCTTTTGGCTCCAAAATGGTTGAAATGTGGTGAGTGATCTCTTGGCTACAAAATAGAGTTTTCATTCTCTGTTGTGTTATTGTTCATGTTTTGAGATTTATTAGAACATTAAACAGTGAAATCTGGTTTTTCTCACTACAAGTAACTTTGCATATATAAGCTGTTGCTCAAGAATTGAAAGATGTTATATATAAATAGAAAATAATTAAGTGATTGAGTTCATTATCAATTTGTGATGGACTTTTATAGCTTGGCAACTTAGTTGCAGATTCATTTCATTTCTTTTGTGATGATTTTTTTTTTGTTCACTTACTATTGGATCAAATTAAAATTTTGTCCTTTGAAAAAAGCTGTGTAATGATTGGTTGATAGTAGAATTGTGGGATAATGTTCATTATTCTTGTGAGCCTAGAAGAATGAAATATGTGGAAGAGTAATATGTTTGACTTGTATTACTTTGCAAGATCGAGCGGTGTTTTCGTGTCATTCAAGTTGCCATTGCGGAGAAGCTTAATATCGTCCGAATAGCACTAGAAGGAGAAGCCTTAACTTGGTTTGAATGGTGGGAGGAACAAACATCCTTCCATTCATGAATGCGATTTAAACAAGACCTCCTAAAGCGATAACCAGGTATGGCAACAAACCCAATGGGATCCCTTTTAGACGTCCGACAAAATGGAACTGTGTCTGAATACCGTCAGGAGTTCAAGTTAGCAGCATGAATCCAATGAAATTTGGGAACAGATACATTGATGTGTATCTTCATGAATGGGCTAAAGAAAGAGGCAGAAATACTAGTTTCTAATTTTGAATGCTTGCAAGAAATGATGACTCGATCACTCTCGATCGAGAATTGGAATATGGCTTGGCGTGATAGTGGGGGGAGGAAGAAGGATAGATTTAAATTTTCGAAGGTCATCGTCATTCAATCGAGACTCAAACTAGGTTAGGCAAAGTTCGAGAGGATTTCAAGGAGGTGGATCAAGACTAAATTTTGAATTTTAAGTCAATAATGTTCAAACAACAAGTAATGGAGCCATAACAACCCACTAAACTGCAGAAACCAGCCATCACAGGTCAATGGGTAATGAGCCTATCGGAGTAAGAAAGCTTTCAAATGAATAATGAGCTGAGAGACGTGTTTTCATTGCGAGGAGAAATGAGAGGACCTGCACATGCGTGTCAATTTCGAAACTTCTAAATCAATTTTATGGGAGAGAAGAGAAAGAGGAGGAGATCAAAGGTGACCTTGCGCCCGTATTAAAGGAAATAGAAGCCAAAGAAATGGAGCTACAGTTGTTATCTTACAACTAACAAGGCTTAACTACTCAAGATAATAGAAAAATTGAAGCTACCAATTCAAAAGGTTCAGAAGTTCTATGTGGAAGCGAGAAATGGTGCCATTGAGGAAGGTGACAAAAATCTATGAGAAATAGGAGCTGGAAGTCCAAGAAATACACATTGCTAGTAACGAGTTATTCTTAATACCTTTCCACGTAATCTAGCTTTTAATACTTCAGTGTTGCTTATTGAGGTACTTTCAAAATTTATAAGAATGAATGAAATTTTAAAAATGACTGTCAGATTAAAATATTATGACAGAAAATGTCAAGGTCTTGTTAGAAATAAAAATGAAAAATAAAAACTCACGTGCTAAGAAAGAAAATTAAAAGGGAGATTCTATGGTACTTAAAAGGCAAAATTTTCAATACCTACTGAACAGTGGACGTGTGTGTCTTAGTTTCATCATTTTCTTTGAGATTTCATTGCATGTGGTGACATTATATACAGAAGCGGGATCCAAGATTTCAGAGTAGTTGTTTTGCAGTGAGCCAGTGACAATAATGAACTCCAGTTATGTAGATCATTAAAATTTGGTCATTCTAATGCTAATGTTAACGATGCAGTGGAAAAATTAATTTAGGAAAAGTCTAGGAGCAGCAACTTTTGTGTTTTTTGGTCAGCATTTAACCATCAAAATAAAAGTGAGTGATCTCTCACCATTAGATATAATTTTACATCATTAAAAACATTATTGATAACTAATTGATGGTTACAAAACACTAAAATTGCTGGCTCTAGCAATGCTAATTAATTTAATAATAGTCTTTTGTGTTATTTTTTTTTTGAATGGTGGTGGACTTTGGTTTTGGTGTAACGGGCTCCTGATAAGATGTTTGGACTTTTTATTTAAAATAATTCTAACTACATACTCGTGTAATGGGAGAAGCATAACTTCTGAAAAAAGTAGTAGAAAATTCAATAATTTTAAAAAAAGAAAAATAAAATAAATCCTATATCCTTAATCACTAACCATACTCGCATCAATTTATAAATAAAATCTTTAATCATTAACTTAACTAATCAATCAATCGTGATCTGTGTTAATATCATCGTCTTAAATCATTACTCAAACACTCATTAATGCATGAATTGTTGTTTCTTTAGCTCTCCCAACCAATAAACATGAACACACCATCAAATCCTAATGCCAAAAAAAATTTACTAATACTGTACACACCATATACTGTAACAACTACAACCAATTTTAAAGAGTTAATAGTCAAATTTATTCTTGAAAGATCACTCATTCTTTAAATTAGTTTTCAAGTAAATTATCATTTCTACCTACGAAAGTTGAAAACGCTGACATATCTACTCATAAAAAAGAAAATTACCATTTGTACCCATAAAAAATAGATTTTACAAGCAAAATTATCCAAACCCTAAAAAATTAAATAAAATTCCTAAATTATCATTCTCTCCACTACTACCACTATCATCTCCTCCCCTCCCCCTCCCCTCTCCTCTCTCTCTCTCTCAATGTTCTCATCTTTTTCCCACCACTGCTACCACCACCACTAACCCATCCTCTCTCTCCTTCCATTTTCTGAGCTCGTCGCCGCCGCCATAATCCGTCAACTCTACCAACTCCTTCCTCTTTCTCTTTCTCTCGCTTTCCTTCTGTGTTTTACTTTTCTCTTTCTCTTCTGCTTATTCAAATTCTCAACTCAGAAGAAGGGCTTCACCATCATCAACAACAACAGAACCATCTTCAGATTTTTTATCCCCACACTCTCTCCTACCTACAAAATCCCTTATCTTCACCACTACACTACCTCTTTCACCCAATCACCTTTT
>NC_029789.2:10979622-10995747 GCF_000816755.2 Arachis ipaensis | reverse complement strand
TTCTAATCTCAAATTCCACCACCACCCCGTTCACCCAGCCACCACCCCCTTTCCCTCCAAAACTCACACACGGAGACATTACACACACACTGCCACCCGAGGAAGAAGAAGAGAAGAGGAGGGGGAGCGAGACCGCACTGGCAACGTGGGGATTCGCTGCCGCTATCGCATCATCGTCGACGTTATTGAGGGAGCCCAAAGAGGAGATACAAGCCAGAACTAAGAAAGGGGGAGCTGTCGCCGCCGTCACGCCCTGCTACTGTCGGCTTCGTCACATCTGTCGCCGCTATTGATTGAGTCCGTCGCTGTCGTTGTCACTGGTCTGGAAGGAAGAGAGCGCGCAAGAGATCAGAGAAGGAGGAGAGGGCGACGGCACCGGTGGGTGTCACTGCCACCATCGTCGTCGACGCTGTTCAGTGAGGAAGAACCGTTTTTTCTCTGCTTTTTCTATTATTGTTGTTGTTGCTGCTGCTGCTGCAGCATGTGAAGAAGATCATGATGGAGGTATAGTGGTGGTGGAATTTGAGATTAGAAAGGAAAAGGGGGGTGGTGGCTGGGTGAAGAGAGTTAGGGTTAGAAAGGTGATTGGATGAAGGAGGTGGTGTGGTGGCGAAGATAAGGGTAATTTAGGGATTTTAGGTAATTTTTTATGGTTTGGATAATTTTGCTTGTAAAAACCATTTTTTATTGGTACAAATGGTAATTTCTTTTTTTTATGGGTAAATATGTCAGCGTTTTCAACTTTCGTGGGTAGAAATGGTAGTTTACTCTTAGTTTTCAAATGATTTTTTTAGTCATATTAGTTCCTGAAAAATAAAACGTAAGTCAAATTGGTCCTTCGGTCAGTTGGATGATGACGTGTCACGTTAAGTACCACGTGGCAGGTTAATGCCACATGTCACAAGATGATTGGATGACGTATCAAGTCAGTGACACCTAGTGTGCCACATGTCACTTGACATGTAAAAAAATTATTTATAATCAAAATAGTCCTTGAAAGTCTAGACGTAAGTCATTTTCATCTTAAAATTTTAAAAATTAATCAAATTAGTCCTTATATAAATTTTTTATTTTTTCATAATATTAAATTTAAAATATTTTTTATACTACTAATTTTAATATTATTTTTTAAATTATGTAAGAAAAATGTTTTAGAATAGAAAAAAATAAGAGGGATTTTGAGAAGAATTAAAGGACTAATTTGATTAATTTTTAAAATTTTAAGGATGAAATGACTTACGTCTAGACTTTCAAGGGCTATTTTGATTATAAATAACTTTTTTACATGTCAAGTGACACATGGCGTGCTAGGTGTCACTGACCTGACACGTCATTATCCAACTGACGGAAGGACCAATTTGACTTACATTTTATCTTTCAAGGACTAATATGACTAAAAAATTTATTTGAGGACTAATTTAAAGAATGAATGATCTTTTAGGGACGAATTTGACTATTAACCCCAATTTTAAATAATAATATTACATGGCCTATATTTTTCAGGGTATAACACCACCCATACTAACATTATGATTACCAAGTCTTTTGTGAATGCTTAATTAGTTTATATAGTTGCTATTTGAGCAAAATAGATAAAACATATTTCCACAACAAAATTCTAACTCATTAGGCCATTTGAATAACAAAAATCTCACTACTATAAATATCTATCTCATTATTAATAAATACTATGCATGAAAACTAATACATTAAACCTAAATTTCTCAATTACATGACAATGTTATATCTATTTATTTTCAAATAAATAGATTTTGACCAGTCCTAACAAAAATCACAACACAACTTCACCCAAAACAACACGGCTTTGAAAAGCCAGAATTATGAGCATGTAAATCGAAAAAAGGAGGACAACTGACGCTTCAAGGAGCGTGAAACCAGAGCCATAATTCGTGCCTCATCTCTACGCCAGTGACAAAATTGCAGCCTCTGCACTCTGATTAAGTTGGTAAAAAAAAAAAAAAAAAATAGAGATATTATTATTAAATTCATTTTCACTTATCTCATTAACAAATTATAAGTCTAATGACCAGTATAATTTGGATTAATTTCCTTCACTTTCTAACAAGAAATCCTCATTGTGGGGTACCGAAGACTCTGATTTCTATGTTGAGTGAAACTTGAAAATGGGGGTTTTGCGTATCCAACCCAATAGCTCATCTCAAAGGATAATGATGGTGATTTTGAGTTGATCCTTATGAAAGGCTAGGAACAGGTTCATCTTTGATAATGTATCAACTAGTGTGGAAGAGATAATGGCATCGACTTTAAAACTGCAAAAGGAGTTTCAACAAATCCCTAATTCCTAATTGATAAGTACTTTATTTTATTTTATTTCTCTTATTAGATTCTTATATGATGTTACTTTTATGGTAGAGCGTTGGGAGTCTCTTATTTTTTTTACTTATCCCATATATGGACACCTATACATTTTTTTCGTTTCATGAATAAAATTATCTGACTTTGTAAAAAAAATCCTCATTGTGGGCTCGCTTTTGTTCATGCTGTCAGATCCTATAACTAGGTATATCAGTTAATTTGTGTCTTAAACACGTGTCCAATCCAGTATCGTGAAATGTTAAAAGTTTTACCTTTTAGTACCATAGAATCTTCCAAATAAAAAAAAGGAAAAATCATATACTCTAAGCGGAAAGCACGTAATAAATACCGAACATCTTTTTAGCATCTTCTTTTACTCAATGTGCAACACATAAAGCAAGGAAAAAAAAAAAACAATTCATTAAAGAGAAAGAGAAATAACTTGAATTGTTAAGAGAGTAGTTAATAGAAGGTGGGAAGCTTAAAAACACTAACTTCTTACTGTTTCTAAGGGTTTATGTAATCCCCTAAAAAACTTTAGTTTGCATTTTCACAAATATATAGCAAAATCAATTAAAAAAAATGTAAATAATGTGAGCAAAAATATAAAGATTTTTCTCGAGGCTAATAGCGATTCAACATAGTGTGTGTATATTTCTCTATTCTATTAACAAAAATACATTTCTATATATATGAAACTCCTAAAATTTAGTGCAGAAATTAAATAATATACATAAACGAAGGAGGACATTGAGATATATTATCATAGGATAATTTCTGTTAAAAAATACATAGTATTGGAACATTGGAACGTGTTGGCTAGCCAATTAACTCATCTATATTAGTAGGTAGATAAATAAGAAAAAATTAAGGAACACCAAATGATTATCATACCGGAACACCAACTTGTAGAATAAAGACATGATTAAGAAAAGAGAGAATAACATCCCTCTTAACTTTTGGAGAAGAGATTGGTTTATTAGAGATTGAATCTCTTGATCAAGCTTTTGTAGTGCTTTTCTGGTCTTATCTGGTTCTACCTCGTATTGCTATGAATCCTCTACTTGAATTAAGCCATGTCAATATTTACTAACCCAAAAATAAAGTAATTCTTCACGGCCGACATATAATTATGAATGTAATGACAGGAAAAGGATGGTGAAATTATTGGAATAATAGAATGTTATTTGTTATTAATGGATACAATAGCTTAGAGAAGGAAGTTGAATTTAAGTTTTTTTTTTAATTTAGTTTGCTTATTCTTTAAAATAGGTGTATTTTATGAATTTTGTTAAGTCACTTCGTACAGAAAAATAAGAGATACTTTTATTTTGTCTTGTATCAAAAGAAGAGCCAAAATAGAATTGAGCGCAAGGCAGGGACGGATCTATATATTGTGTAGTGGGGGGCAGGCGCCCCCACTACAATTTGAAAATTTTTTGAATAGTATATGATAATAATATTTATTTGTCCCCATTAAATTATTGAATTTGACCCCACAATAATTTTTTACTCAATTTTTAGTACTTAATAGTCAGTTTAAGAATTTCATATTAGATATTTATTAGAATGATTAATTCTCAATTTAAATAAGATTGGTGTTTTTTCTTAAAAATAAACTCAAAAGATATTATTTATTTTTTTTTAAAATTAGTTTTAATTTTTTCTGTAGCAACTATATTAATTGAAAAAAAATTTTCAACTATAAATATCACTGAAAGTATACATATTGAAAATGAATTAAATAATAAATATATTTATACACAAATACATAATGGTTAATGAATAATTTTATAGTTAATTTTTATGTAATATAATATTTTTATTATAAAAATTATTAGAGTTTATTTATCTTGTATTCTAAAGGCACATATTAAGATTACAAATTGAGAATATTTTTGTTGAAAATACAAAATAATTAAATTTTTAATATTTTTATTTTACAGTTATCAAATAAAAAAATTTAAAACTTTCTACTAATAGTAAATTTATCATGTATCTTTAAGACACATATTAACTAAACCTAAATTATTGTTATATTATATATATTTTGCCCCCACTGTCAAAACTTTCTGGATCCGTCGCTGGCGCAAGGTATATAGCTATGAGGTTAATTTGAATAGAGTAAATAGGAGATAATTTTATTTTGTCTTTTAAAGTATAAAACCAAAAATAGAGATGAGAAAGAGAAGTGACACAGTCATATATTTTGGTTCAGCTTCGTAGTGCATGTAGCCTATATACAATCCATCACAACAATGATAAAATTTTACTATCTTTAACCAAGATTATATTCACCAATTTTACTAGGATTCAATCTAATTATATTTAGGACAAACTTAGTTTCTACCCAAATCAAATTTGACTAGGAACTCACCCTAGCCTTTAAGTGCGAAGTACTCACCCAACTTGCAAAGAAATCCCTTCAAGATTATTAAAACAAAACAGAAATACATACAAAGAATTTCTAAAATAAACATGGACTTTTCTCCAAGTCTAACTCTGTCTTTTTACTCTCAATAGCTTTTTTCTTACATTCTTTATCATAATGCCTTTTTTCATTAAAATAAAGAAAAATTAGATTGAGATAGAATATTTAATGAGAACTATGAAGGAGAAGAAAGTAATAGCTCTGTATGAGAACTCAAATTTTGTGCTCTCACTCTTTACTCCAATCTTTGGCCGTTTACCCCTTTAATAAAGGAGTAAAGCTTCCAAAACTTAAAATTCTTCTTCAGCACATTTGACTTCTTCTTCCCCAATATCAGCAGCAGCAGCGGTGTTCCAGAAGAGATATAGAATATAAACAGTGATTTAACCATACATGCATTCATACCTTCTATCTTCTCTTTCATCATTTTTTAAATTTCTTCTTGAATGTGCGCCCTTTTATTTGTACTTTGCCTCCAAGTAACCTTTTTTACTATTGATTTTTTGAAAAGATCCATAACCTCCAAATATTTGAGCTTTTCGATTCGGTGTATGCAAAGAGAAAGTTTTCTTCTACAAGCTTCAATATTGCACAAAGATGAAAAAATTTCTCTGATGAACCTTTGGATGTGATCTTTGCTTTTGACCCTAACTTTTTTAACTTTCTTCTTTTTTGATTGAAATTGGTAACCCACTTTTTGTACTTTGATTTAGTCCTAATCAAAACTTTTCCTTTTTCTTGCTCTACTTCCGTGATTTCAAGTGGGTAATAAAAAAGAGAGAAGAGAGAATTTGGTTCGGTGTGGTTTGGTTATGATGAAATTTGAGTTCTATTACTTAGTTAGCCACCAATTCAAGTGAATGGGCTTGGATCATCAATTGGGCTTATTAAAATAGTGTAAATTATATTCAACCACTTTATGAGTGTATGTGAGCTTGAGAGTGTGATTTGTATTCAGCCGTTCATTTTCTTAGAGCTTATGAATCTGAACCATTGTTGAGCTTTGTTTGCTTGTTATTGGACCAGTTTAGTTAGTTTAATTTTTAGCACATTTAACAAACAAATCACACAAATAATTGGACTTTAAATTCAATAATAATATTTAAAATCTTGAGCGCAAGACAACCCGCCCCTAAAATTTTAAAAAAACACCAGCCTAAAATTTAAAAAAAACACCATAAAATTCAATAAATGAACGTTACACTAAAATTTTACCCATATCAAAAAATTATTGCAAGTTAGATAAAAGCTTTTTTTTCAATTTTCATTGTCTTTGTTTGCAGCCACTTGTCAATTGTTGAAATTTAGCACTTGTCAGGAATTTAGCCGCTCCACTTATCAAGAAGCTAATCATCTACGGCTCTTCTATTATATATAAAATAGAGAGATTCTTCCACCATAATAACGCCAATGCTTGATTTTCTTTTATACCAAGAAATCAACTAATTGATAATTCATTTAAGTTTAAGCTAGACTACAGCTTTGGCAAAGCTTTAATTGGGTAATATTAGGACTTCTGTATTGAATCTAAATAACGGTTGCGCTAATGTTCAGATATAGCATTACATTTTCCAGCCTTCTTTTCAAAGGACCGTGAAAAGAATATAAATAAATAAAATTTCCCAAAAAGCATACATTAATATGCCAATCAGATTACACTAATGGAAAACATAAGCTCTTCATACTTGTTGAGCTGCCGAGCCTGTGGAGGACTTGTGGTTGAAGTGACAAATATAAATATTATACACACCAATCTGCACCAACTCTTCTACCTACCAAAATTGTATTCTTGTGCTGCACATAACCGATACTATATTCAACCACTTCCTCCACAATAATTAGTGATAATTTTATAATTGATCATACTAATGACCTTGAAAATTATCTCGTAATCATATTGACAACTGGAGGGAAAACAAAAATGGAATAAGGATTAGTTTGTGAGCTTTGGAGGCTTTAGAAAGCATATGCTCCTCACAAACCCTTTCCCAACTTGACCCACTGCTTTTAAAACCTTGGGTGGGTTGTGTGCTTGATTCACATCTGTCTCTTGCTTCCGCTTCTTTAAAAGAGAACGGAAAAAAGGAAAGGAAACGGTTACAAAAGAGAGAGAGATTTGTTTTTAATGTACTTTGCACTAAGTCCACAAATATAAAATTCTGAATGCAATTTTCATACCTTTGAAGAGTAAGATTCTACCCACGTTAGGCCAATTACATCACCTCCCAGAGAATCATGCCATACCTTGAATGTGTTGGAGAACTCTTTCTGCAAGTGATAGATGGAAGTATCAAAATTAGGCATAAGAAACACACCATGTTATGTTCACCGTCAAATTATTTTCACTGTACTTGCCTCTAAATCTCTGACAAAGAACCTTGATGGATCAAAGTCTATAAGCAACTTATTTTTAAGTGCTGCTGGTTTACCCTTCAAATCTTTAGGCAACAGAAAAGGTTGAAAAGACTTGCTAGCATGCCCTCTAGCAATGAGTTTTCCTGCCGACATTGCAAATATGAATATCACTTGATTAGTCAAGCACAAAATCTGAAATTGAAGCAGAGAAGCTAAAAACATATAATATCCATGCTGTCAACTACTTATAGTCCTCGTTATCATATGAATCATATATCTTGAACACTTATATAACCATCAATGTTGATCAGATAAACCCGTTATAGCTAGCAAAATCACATAATTGCATTGTATCAGTAATAATCACAGCAAACTAATTATGTTCCCATCACACTTAAACCATTCATGCACTGTACAATTGTATAAACTACCAGTCATTAGGAATTGTACCATTATCAGCTTCAGATGGAAAGAGAAGTCTTTGGGGATATGGGAGTTTGTCCTTGTGGAGAAGAATTATGGCATCATAATTGTTTAAAGGAGTTCGAAAAAGGCACTGCAGCAATAATTTAATAACTCGTCAAGTTTGTGGAAAAGATATCTTTTTATTAAAATTTGAAACAATTAAGGAACCGAAAAAGGTGCTCCACTTACCTCCCATCTATATGGACCAATCTCCTCCTGAAAAGTGAGTTTTGTCAACAAATTTGCACTGCTTTTGGCATATGCAACTAACCTTTTAAGTTCCTGTTAGAAACAAATAATGCAGAAATTAAATAAGCAGAAAAAATTACTTACGTTTATTCTTACTTAAACACAATCTGAAGCCATGTATTACCATATATCATAGAGAATTACTCCAATATTTAAATGCATTACCAAAACGACGAGTCCAAAGACAATGAAATTATCAAACATATAAAGGTAATGCATTTTTTTCTTTCAAAAATCAGGCCTTAATAACTGGGAAAAAAGCTGTAAAATATCCAGTCAATCACACGACTTACATTTATTTCTTTCTCATCACTTGGGCTTAAGTCATTATTTATGTCAACAATCAATGGTGAATAAGTCCAATCATACTGTGAGAGTAATCTCAGGAACCTGTCAACACATCGGACATGTATATGAAAACTAGAAAAAGTGCTAGAAACACACAAGTGTTTAACAGCAATCTGATATATACTGAATCCTAAATCTAAGGAGAATTATCCGCCCAACTTCACACCCAATTCTCTGATATTTCAACATAAAACATAAGTTTCCAGTAATATAAGTTAGAGAGTACGTGATGCAATGTTTAAACAATCTCAAAATAAATAATTAAACATTCATCTCTAGTCAAAATTATGATTGCTGATTTGATTACCAGCAATGATTTAGAAACTCACCTTAAAAACCCATTGATTCTTGAGCAAGGAACACCAAGCGGAAAAGGATTCAGAAAGACATATGCAACCAACAGCTCAACAGCCTCCTCTAACAAGCAAGCTGAAAATAAATGTGAAGAAACCCATCGTTTTGCAAGTCTATCAACATGAAAATCCATGTATTAGTTCCACATTACAAATGCAATATAGCTTAACAAAGAAATTTTCAAACATTCACCTCACTACTGTCCCATATATTGGGTGACGACTTTGTAAACCATTGATCATGCTTGCATGCTGACTATGAATAAAAAGTTTCTTGTCAGTAGAATGAACTCGCTTTGCTTGATCATTTCCTGCTGCATGTTAAATGGTTTGATCAGTAGGATTGAAGTAAGATTTCCAATAAGTCATCAAATTCATATAAGTAGTGGAAGCCCATACCTTCCTTGTTTAACAGATTAAGTCCCCTTTCATGCAAAATTTTAAGACGAAATGCATAACCAGCCATCAAAACATCTACATCATTCTCAGTGGCAGTACATGTCACCCCCCATGTCTTCTGAAGACTGCCAATAATAACCAAAAAATAAATAATGAATGAAATACTGGAAAAGATCCATCCTAAGGTAAAACAAAGATTCAAGGCCCCACCTCTCTCCAATTTGAATAAGAAAACTAGATTTTGTCTTTTCAATAGCAATTTCATCCATGGGCCAGTTTCCAGAACCCTCCAGCTGTGAAAAGCCCCAAAAATAGGAAGAAAGTTGTCATAGATTGCCTATATCAAGCTTATTTCAGTTAACACTGCCGGTGAATAAATCCATACCTGAATCATGACTTCCAGAGGTTGAACGCACGATGGAACATACTTATTAAGTCTCAGAGATTCAAATTTTTCATTAGCTAGAAGATGAGGTTCAGGAGGGAAGACTGATGTAAACCTGAAAGCTGTAAATAAAAAATAAACATGCAACATTGATCTGGCTCAGGTTTCAATAATTACTTTTTCTTTTTTGGAAAAAAATACTAATAATAGTTTTGTTAATTGTGAACTACAATGCAAACGCAAATAGAAGCACTGAAAATGACAAGTTTAAGGTAAAATACCAGAGTCTAAAGGTTGTACACTTGACACCTTCAAAGGGAGGTCTTCAATAAGACGCAAGCGCTTTGATAAAAGATCAAATGCCCCAAGCAAATTTCCAGAGTATGATACAGGATCTGCCAAGAGTTAATCGTTTCAAAAACATTGCGGTTATTAATAAAAGCACGCACACACACAAACACGAGAGAGAGAGTTCCCAATACCTCCAGCACCATGAAGCAAAGAGAAATCCAGTTGATCAACAGCACCTATAATATTTTCCATGGATAGAGAAAGATGCCGACCAATCACATGCTCAACTATTCTTTTCAAAACAAGATGCCTTGACCATTGCTCACTTTCCCATACTATGATTTTTCATACAATAAAAAATGCCATTATCATGTTAGTCATCAGGATATATGACTTCAGCCACAAGGAGGTATGATAGTCAAACAACTAAACGATAAGTCAGAACACAAGAAGGCAAACCTGTGCTTTCAGCAATTCTACCATCTTTAAACCTTCTAAGCTCTGCTTTCTCTCCCCAAAACTTCCGGAACTCCAGACCCTGCTTCAAATCATAAGTAACAGCTGTATTGCATGCAAGGAAACAAATTTGAAAACAAAATGAAAAAGAGATTATATTTGGACAAAAAAATATACCTCATCTTTACTTTCAGCATTTGGGCCAATATCAACTATCCTAAATGCTTTCTCCAAAGTACTCACTGAAATTCCTATGAACAACGGTTCTTTATCAAGTACAGACAATCCCTGGAGTTGTGAATTCAACTAGAATTAAGAGAAAGAACAAAGTATCCAAAACATGATATTTAAATGAAACAGTGAAAAATCATGTTTAAAACCATACATCATTCACACTCCATTGGCATTGTGTGTTTCTCCACGTAACTTGGATCGACTTTGCTCTGTCATTCAACGCTTTGGCTAAAATACCATGTACTTTCTCCTCATACAATCTCCAGCACTCATCATCCAAACAAAATCCTGATACATATACCTCCTTCTTTCCCTTCAAATTTAATCTATAAGAACAATCATGTAATAAATAGATTTTTAGCTTACAAGTCAGTCAGTCAGTCATCAAGAAATTGATCCAAGGAGGGGAGCTCAGAACTTTTCTGTTCAGACTTCCTTTGATATAATCCGCTAAAATTTTAATGACACATAAACTTAGGAGACCTTATATAAAAATAATAAAAAAAATACTTGCTTTTAAGAGCTGCTAAAAATCCAAGTATGATCATTGAAATTCTTCATTTTCCTTTCTATTTATATTACATTTCCAACATATTACATTGAAGAGTATACAACAAAGTAAAACATGCAAAAAGTTTTGCACTAGAACATGGAGATCGCAGAGTAACACTCCTATGACTTATATTACCATCCAACAGGAAAAGCATTCAATCAGACTAACGGACACAACAAAATTAAACGGAATAAGTTACCTTATGCAATAGTCGTATTTAACCGCATAGTCTATCTTGGTCATAAAAACTTCCTCAAATCCGCCAGCTCTACACTTTTCCATGCACTTAAGTGTCAAAGCAGCCTCATCTTGAAGCTGAATATAAAATATGTGGAACAAAAGCAAAGAAAATAAGAACAGCAGCTATAGAAAAAGGAAAAGGAAAAATTAAAATTGGTATTATGGCCTACGCACCTGATTTAAACCATTTCTAGACATTCGGAAAGCCAAATTGAATCCTCCAGATGGATGGCATATGATAACAGGAAATGACTCTTTAAGCTGAATCTTTTCCTGAAAATGAAAATCATGGACACAATGATTGTATTAAGAGTTAAGACAATGTAATGCACATAACATGTGTCAGAAAATTGCAAATATATTATATATTATGCAAAATCATAAGTATGAGATAGTCAACAACTAAGCCTTGTTCACTAGGTCAGGCTGGCTCCCTCTCTCAAGTATTAAAAAACAGATAATAGGGAAAAAAGAGAACCAAATCACTCAAGATGTTGATATCAGAACAGATAACAAATGAAAGGTGAATGCAAATAAATACCACATAATATGATAACACAGTTAAAAGTAAAACGAAACCAAATAATGGAAAAATTAAAAAACAAGTAGAGATGTGGACCTCTTTTGTAATACTATTCAGGCCTGTCTTTGGAAAGTATAGCCCTCGGCTCCACGACTCCGACGTTGCTACAAAAAAAAAGAACATTTGCAACAATGAATATATACCTATTGCACAACATATGTGCATTGAATGTCAAAACCTAATCCCCACTCCCAATCTGTGATGGTTCTTTGTCAATAGCAAATTGGCTACAAAATTGATTAAGAAACTAGATGTGACACTGGATTGAAAGGATATGGCATAGGCTTCCATAACAGAACTATCAAATTGGATATACCAGTAAAGAGGAACAATGTTAAACAATTGCAAATACATAAAATATGGTAGACACCAAACTTGTGATCAAAATTAGCCAAGTATAGGTCAAAAAGTTATAATAATTTTGTCCATAGCATTTACATGAAAGAAATGGATGTCTATCTTAAGCGCAAACAATCTGAACAGATACACTTTTGTAACTGACCAATCATGATGATGATACAAAGGAGAGTCTATGCACATACCAATGAAGTTCAAGGTAATCCGAACTATTTCAATTGCCTTCATTGAATTGCTGATTTGTTGCTTAGAAGCAAGATATGCCAGTACGACAGAAATCAAAAACCCATTCAGGCAATCATGAACATATACTGAACTTCTTTGTCGAGCCCAAACCTAGATCAATGGAAACAAGAACTCAATTCCGTGTTCCCTATTATACATATCTTTAACATTATTAGTGTTATCATGTTATGCATGATGCAAAAGTAATATTCAAATATCAAACCTTAAGCAGGATCAAAGCCTCTCTTATTTCCTTCCAACCAAGAAATGTTTTGTTGACAAATGCTGTATCCTCTAGAAACATGTCTTCCAGAATGCTAGAATTGTACTTTGGCGTAGCCTGAAGTGTGGTCCCTTGAGAATATTAACAATCAATGATTAATAGGTTGTAGAAAAGGGAAGAAGTCGTTATCTCAATAAAACAAAATATAGATAACCAGATATCGGGGGAAGTCGAGGAACAAACCATGATTCAAATTATGAATGTTATTACGCTTCATGTTCAGCTTTGATAAGCTAAATAGAGACGTAGCCGACGGAATGATTCTTACAAAAACACCAGGAACTTCAGCAACCTTTGCAGCTACAATTTTTTCCCTTTTAATGTTAGCCTGCCACTATTGTTTTAAGGTAACTTTGTTTTAAGGTAAAATGTGTGCAAGAACAAAAAGAAATTACCTGGATAAACAAGCAGCAGAGGCTTTCGGGCTTCATTCAGAAAGGTAGACCATTCAACCTTACCAATAGATGGAGAAGCCTCCAAGTACTTCTTGATCAAGCAGAGATAAAGGCACCTTTTGGCATGGTACCTATAATTTAAGTAATCTTTCTCGTGGAAACACCCCTAACATAATAATAGGAAAATAGCGTGACATTAATACCATGAACATTAACATGTATATAAGTTTGGTTAACCCTTCTTTTAGTTTAAGTTTATATGAATATTAAAATAATATACCTTGGGTAACCTGATAATAAGATCAACATTGAGCTCAGGCCTAACGAGACTCTGAATAGAATAACTGCCTCCGATTTCGATGAGTGATGGCTTCTTAAACATGAAGTCAACCTTATCCGCACCAATGTCCCTCACGAATTTCGGTGCTACATCTGCAGTTACCTGAAAACTCATCAGCACTCAAAGAATCAACGTTGAATGCTCCAAAAAGAACAAATTATAATAATATGAGCTTGAAAGAGCAGACCTTGAAGTCAACGGGGATTTCGTCGATGCATGACTTTATGGCGGAGACAGTGTTATCAACGATGCTGGAAAAGTGAGAGGAATGATAAAGGTGGACCTCTTTCAATAACTCGCTAACCTTCAACTCCGTTGAGTCCATCATAGCATGGTTGCCTAAACCCTCCATGTTGGTGCCAGCGGAGGAAGACGAAGGCGGACGGCGGCGTGTGCGAAGGGTGTGGCGTCAGCGAGCTCGCAGGACGGTTGTCTGGAATAGAACGTGACTTGCTAGTGGCTTCAGGGAAGAAGTAGCATGGTTCCGGCGGTAGAGAAGAAAGGGGTGGGTGGTCGGAGGCGGCGACGGAGGTGGATGAGGAGCTAGTGAGATTAGTCACTGGTTCACTGGTCCAACTGGTCTAACCGATTATTCAACCGAAAAAACCGTTTTAGAATAGAATAATAAATAAATTATAAATATGCAAGTATTAAGTTGAGGGTATAAGGTAGTATGAAGTTTTTCCAGTAGAGTGGTGAATTACTCTCTTAGGATTTTCCTTTTTTTTATATTAAATGCAAAATTGCCAGATGAAAGCATGATACCAAGCAAGTACAATTCCTCATCAGTACACAAAAAGTTAAAAGAAATATCTGACAAGAATAGGAAGAATATCAAATGAATTATCATAAATCCAACTAAAAAATAAACATAGTACTCGGATAAATAAATTTGATAACATTATTAATAACAAAGTTGGTAGTGGACTAGTGCTAGAAAGGCTTCACCAAATGAAGGTGCATACAGGCTTTAAGAGACAATAGACTCGGATTTGTGCAGTAGCATTTTGGATGAGTTGTTTTGAAGACCATTTGGTAAAACTAAGCTTTGAATAGGTACAATACAGGCTTCACCAAATGCTCATAACACCCAGAAAGACAGTTTCTCAAGATACATAAATAAGTGCACATCCTCTGAAAATAATCATCTGAATCAGTATAAGGCAGGAAAAAATGACCATAAGTCTCTTTACCCAAGTCAAAATAAACAACCATATCTGAACTCAACAATTTGACAAATTAAAACAACAGCAGCCCAACAATTTAGCAAATTATCAACTTAACGAATTCAAGAACAGAAAATCACAACAAAAACAAAAAAAAATTAAAAGTAACAGAAGAACACAAGAACAATTTGCAAATTAACAAGTTCACAGTAACAGTTAAAATTTACCAAAAGAACACTAGTGCAAGTGGAATCATCATGCTAATATGTTTTCTGCAAAGATGCTATTTGTGCAACTAAAATTTCCTAATTACTATGATCCAATTATTCTAATTTCACATGCAATCAACTTACTAAGTTTCTAAAAGCTAGAAATTATAAAACCAACCAGAAATACGGTTAAAGCATTTCATCAAACATGTTGAGTGCGGTAAAATTAAAACGAAATAAGAGAATTCAAAGCTTAATTTCAATGTAATAGAGAAGAGAACATAACTATTGTAACTTCAATTCAGTTTATGAAAAAATCCAAACCACTACCAAATCAAATAATTACTTATTGTAATAGAAATCAGAAGTTGCAGAGTTTGAAGCAGAGTATTGGTGTTGTGTGAGTGTATTGTCTGGAGGCGGGTTTAGGGAACTCACGGCGGGGACAAAAGAGAGCAGTTCGACGGCTGAGTGGAGCGCGCGGGTTGGTCGCAGAGTTTGAAGCAGAGCAACGTGGCTTCCAGACGAACGCGAACTCGAACGGTGAACAGCGAGTGAACGCGAACGGTGAACGCCGAGCGAGCGTGAACGGCGAAGAACGCGAACGAAGACGCGAACGTGAACGGCAAACAAACGGCGACGGAAGCGCGGCTGAGAAGACAAAGACGACGGACGCCGAGCTCGAGGAAGCAGCCGCGATCGGTGACAGCGAACAGGGGTTGAAGACTTGGAGCACGAGGGAAGCTAGATGACAGATGGCGAACTTTGAGTGCGACGGACGGCGGCAGTATGCCACTCCTTGTGGCTGTGGTGTAGGCTTAGTGGCTTACAGTGCTAGGGTTTGTGTGATTTCTCTAAATGAAAGAAAGAAAGGGAGAAAGAAACGAAGGAGCTTCCTTTTTTTGTGTAAACCAGCCCGGTTGCGGTTCGGTCCGATCGATCGGTTTTCGTTTAGTTCAATGGTTTCTTGTCAGTTTTTTAATTACCGGTTTTACATGTCTGATCGGATTGTTATTGTTGTCGGTTCGAAGTTAAACCGGTCCGATTTTTAGAACATTGTTTGATATTAGGATAGGGGCATTTTAGGAATTTTGTTCCTATGGATTCGTTTCTTATGATTTCCTAACAGGGTAGTAGGGTTTATGGCGGATTTACTATTTTTGGGTCAATTGGGTGTAGGGTTTATGGGAGAACCTCTGTTCAGTGTTATTAAAATTGGATCGAATCAATCGATTTAACTGAAAAATCGGTGAATCGGACCTTCTACCAGTCCGATTCGATGTTTGGACTGCATGTGGTATAAAACTGTTGTGAACCGGTTAAATTCGGTGCGAACCAGTAAAAATCGGTCGAATTCGGTAAAATTTGGTCCAACCAAACCGGTTACAAGTTAAATTTTAATAAAATGTTACATATGGGGTTCGAACCCCTCCCCTCTGGAGAAGTGACGCTGTGATGATTTTCATTAAAA
>NC_029789.2:10979204-10979517 GCF_000816755.2 Arachis ipaensis | reverse complement strand
ATACAAAAACAAAATAAAAATATTTATGATAGAGTAAAAATAACAAAATACTTATTATTTCTAGTCCATATTATTTTAAAATAGCTTGATATTCTTAAAATATTAGTAAAAATATGTATTTTAAATTATCATTTTAAATTTTTGACTATTTTTATTTTTTATTTACATAGTATCGAGTTAATCGGTTGAACCAGTGATCCACCGATTGAACTAGTAACCCAGTAACCTTATCAGTTCGATCATCGATTCGGTTCTAACAACTATACCTCTGCTGTCTAGACCATTATAAAAAAGAAGACACTAATATTTTTTT
>NC_029789.2:10975922-10978806 GCF_000816755.2 Arachis ipaensis | reverse complement strand
GTTAACCTATGTGTAATTATTATTATTATTATTATTATTATTATTATTATTATTATTATTATTATTATTATTATTATTATTATTATTATTATTATTATTATTATTATTATTATTATTATTATTATTATTATTATTATTATTATTATTATTATTATTATTATTATTATTATTATTATTATTATTATTATTATTAATTTTAAAAATATGTAATATATAATTAAACAAAAAATATAGACAATTTCTTTTAGTTTCGGTCTAGTGTAATTTTTTCTTAATATTCACCATAATTATTCGATTGAGTGGAGACATCAAAAGGTAATTTGAGAACAGGAATACTACACATATAAATCATTTTGGTTTACAAATTAAACGAGTTAGGCCAAATTTAACAAAAAGAACGCTCACTCATACGAGCGTGCTAGCACGCGCGCTACTCAACAATCGTCGTTTTTTCTTTGCGTTCCTCTTCCTCCTCCTCCTCCTTCTTCTCCTTTTCCTTTGTGTTTCTCCTCCTTTTTCTTTGCGTGTTTCATCTTTATCGTCTTTTTTTATTACTGTTGTTGTTGCTGCATTTTTTCCTCCTTCTCTTTCTATTGATTTTGCAACATTATGTATTTTTTTTCTTCTTTGTTTGATTTTTTCCTCCCAAGAAGAATTATGAGAATATGAAATAAGAACATGAAGAAAAAGAAGAAGCAGCAGAAGATGAAGAGGAAAAAATGAAGAATTTTGAATTATGCAGAACTTATCAGTATACATACATCTAAAATTCTTAAACAATACACCGAAATATTTTCGTGTTACACCCAAATTTGCTGCAAATACAGAAAAATGTTTCCTCTAATGCTGCATTTTTTTTCTTCTTCTTCTTTTTTTCTTATTTCTTTCTTTCTTTTAGTTGAACGAATGTAAGTTCATCATCTTCCAAGTAATTTTGTACCATTATGTATTTCTTCTTCTTCTTTGTTTAATTTTTTTCTTCTTGTTAAAAGAGTAAAATAAGAAAAAAAATCTGAAAAGATAAAATAAGAAAAAAAGCTTAATAAGAAAAAAAATGATGATGATGATGATGATGATGAAAAAAAAAAGAAGAAGAAGCAGCAGAAAATAAGGAGGAGGGAGAAGAAGAGTTTTGAATTATGCAGAATTTATCAGCACATGTACACTAAAATTTCTTAAAGAATACACCCAAATATCTTCGTGTTACACCTAAATATCTTTGTGTTACACCCAAATACGGAAAAATATTTTCTTTAATGTAGAACTTTTACATTACATTCAATTCAAACCATCAACGATGAACAACAATTTTTACATACAAAAATAACATTATTCACCTACAGAATCATAAACTACTAACAAAAATATTAACTAGAATCGAATCACACCTCAGCCATTTGATTGGATTCAAAATAATCAATTTCGTTCTGGTTCAATTGACAATCTGAACTTGAATTATTCATTATTTTCAACAACGAAATAACTGATGATGGAGGAAAAGGAAGGAGGAGAAGAAGTTTCAATAAAAAAAAAAGAAGGAGGAAGAAGAGGAGGAGGAGGAGGTGGTGGTGTTGGTGAGAGAGTAAAACAAGAAGAAACTTGAGAAGGTAAAACAAAAAGAAAAAGATGAATAAGAAACAAAAGAAGATGGTGATGATGATGAAAAAAAGAAAAAAAAAAGAAGTTTTGAATTATGCAGAACTTATCAACACACATACACCTAAAATTCTTAAATAATACACCCAAATATCTTCGTGTTACACCCAAATTTGCTACAAATATAAAAAAATATTTCCTCTAATGCTGTATTTTTTCTTCTTCTTTTTTTCCTTATTTCTTTCTTTCTTTTAGTTGAATAAATGTAAGTTCATCCTCTTTCAAGTAATTTTATACCATTATGTGTTTGTTCTTCTTTATTTTATTTTTTTGTTTTTATTCTTGTTAAAAGAATAAAACAGAAAAAAATTGGAGAAGATAAAATAAAGAAAAAAAATTAAAAAACAAATAAAAAGATGATGATGATGATGAAAAAAGAAAGAACAAGAAGCAACAAAAGATGAGAAAGAGAGAGAAGAAGAGTTTTGAATTATGTAGAATTTATCAATACATATATACCAAAAATTCTTAAAAAATACATCCAAATGTCTTCGTGTTACACCCAAATATTTTCGTGTTACACCCAAATTTGCTGCAGATACAGAAAAATATTTTCTTTAATGCAGAACTTTTACATTACATTCAATTCAAACTATCAATGATGAAACATTATTCACCTACAGAATCATAAACTACTAAAAAAATTAACTTGAATCGAACCACACGTTAGCTACTTGATTAGATTCAAAACAATAATCAATTTTGTTTTGGTTCAATTGGCAATCTGAACTTGAATTATTCATTATCTTCAACAACGAGATAACTGATAATGGAGGAGAAAGAGAAAAATAAAGGAGGAGAAGAAATTCTAATGAAAAAGAAAAAGAAAGAGGATGAGGAAGAGAAGGTGGTGTTAGTGACGATGATAATGAGAGAGAAAAATAACGAAAAAGAAGAAAGAGAAGAAGAACGTGCAGTAATGACATGAAAAAAATGTGCGCGCGTGAATATAAATGACTTATATTGAAAAAACGTTTGTATGCGAAAAATAATTCATTTGAGAATCTTATTGTTACCATTAGTTATTTATTGGACATTTGAAGTTGCATTTTCAATAATCAAATTAAAGCTATAAATTTAGGTATTTGTTTTCGATAATAAATTTAGATATACTGATATGATAAAAATATACAACAAATAAAAATACGAATGTGAATTATATTATTTAAGTCAATATTTAAATTTTTTCTAAATATATCATATCATTGTATTTATTAAAATATCCTTA
>NC_029789.2:10953449-10975648 GCF_000816755.2 Arachis ipaensis | reverse complement strand
ATAGTAATTAGTGGCTAAGAGAAAGGAGTCGAATTTTAGCTTTCTTTTTTGTAGAGTATTACTTTTACTTTTTCAACAAACTTCAAGAGATATTTTTACTTTTGTCTCGTAACAAGTTGAGAGACATTTTTCATTTTGTCTCCTGAGAACCAGAACCAGAAACAGAAAAGAAGCAAAGAAGAAGAATTGACACCAGATATATCCTAGTTCAGCTACTAGGTGCAATGTAGCCTACATCGAATCTCCATCACAACAACGATGGAATTTCACTATCTTTTTCAAGATTACAAACACAAATTTTTCCATAGAATCTACCCAATCCTATCTGGGACAAATTCAGATTCTAACCCCAATCTGAATTTGACTTGGACTCATACCAAGCTTTCAACTGCAAAGTGCTAACCCAACTTGTAAAGGAATCCCTACAGAATCATGACACACAACAGAAAAAATGTAAGGGAATCCTTTCATAGACTTTTCTCTGTGTCTTCTATTTTTCTTCTATCTTCTTCTTTGAGTGATTGATTTAACCGAAACAAAGAGAAAGAGGAGAGAGAAGAGAGGAAGCAAGAAAGCTTTCGGTGGAAGCTTTTAATAAAATTAAATCACATTGAATTTGGAGTTTCGATTACCAAGGAGTGTAATTAATTGAATTGAAATTTAAGTTTCAGTAACCAAGGCATGAAGACTTTAACTTTGAATCCCCTTTGGTTTGTGATCACCGAACGGGTTACTAAGGCTTTGAGCCATCTTTCCTTAATTTGTTTAGCCACTTGAAGCAAATAATTATTGTTGGGCTAAACTTGTTTGTCAACCAAAACAGGCTTGTATTGACTGGCCTAATAGAAAATTAAATTTTTCTTCCTATACAAAAGCAACAACATCAAATAACCAATTGGAAACAATTAAATAAACACTTAATGATTTTAATTTTCTAATTTATATTTTAATAATATTTGATCATTATTTCAGTTTTCTAAATTCAACAATCTCCTCCTTGATGACAAGCATTATTAAACTGAATGAAAGGATTAAGATAGAAAACTTTCCTTTGAAGATTTGCAAGTTTTTCCCCTTTTCTTTTGTTCAAAGTGCTCCCCCTTAATGTGTGCCTGATTAACAAAATATTCAAGAAAGCAAAAACTGTGTAAAGCTCCAAAAGGTTCCTTAAAGATAAAAATTTCAAGAATTTGGAACCTTTAAGACCAAGCCATATTTTCACAAGAAAAAGCTTATAAAAAATTCAATAGTAACTAATCAATTAAAACAGAGTGCTCAAAACAAAGCCAAATCAGATCATAAAATAGAGCACGGTAACACAGCACTAAACAGGGCAGCCACTCCATGAAACAAGACAAAATAGTTTTAAATTAAAACAGTTTCAAATCACTTTTAGTCCTTTTTCTCCCCTTTTGTTATTTGTTTTTTCCCCTTTTGTCACCAAGGAGGGACACCTGCAAGCACAAGAGAGTAAATAGTGCAATCCATAATACATCATACATAACAAAAAACCGTATCAAATTTAAGTTTAGTATAGTCATCCAAGTTAAATGAAAAACAGTTCAACTAAGTCAAATTCAAAGAGAACACAATAAAGAAGCATTCAGCAGCAACAGGGAGCAAATTTAGGCATCAGGAGATTCATCATCAGATTCCAGAATATCCTCCTGGTGCACGAAACTGACTTCGCAAGTTTCGCACAAATAGACCGCCAAGTGCACCGGGTCGTCCAAGTAATACCTCACGTGAGTGAGGATCGATCCCACAGAGATTGTTAGTTTGAGCAAGCAATGGTTATCTTGTAGATCTTAGTCAGGTGGATAGAAAATATAGTTGTCACGAGAAAACGCATAAAACAGATAAATAAATAAAACGTTACTAGATAGGCGTGAAATCAATGTTATGAGAATGGTTGAGGCTTCAGAGATGCTTCTTCCTTCTGGATAAACTTTTCTCACCATCTACTCCAACTTCTGATTGATTCATTCCATAGTAGGCTGTAAATGATTAACGCTGGGTCAGCGGTCATTAATCTCCTCTACTTCAGATCAAATGCCGGGTCAGCGGTCATCCAATCTGAACAGGGGTGAAGCTCTAGCAGTCCATTCCCTTGGTGATCCTATTCAAAACGCCACAGACAAGGTTGGATCTTCCGAATCAGAGAACGTCGCTCCTTTGGTTCTAGCCTATACCACAAAGGCCCTAATCGCCCCGTACTTCGGCTGCACTAATGTATCCAAGTACCCAACAAAGTTGTGGATTAGCCGTCTAAGAGATGTATAATCAAGCTTGTGGTTCAGTACTATCCCGTCAAGGACTCGCACGAACCCATGTGAATAAGGATGACGGTAAAGTTACACTCCCAATTCATTAGGATGAAGAACGAAGATACATCTTAGAATGGAATCAAGCATAGATTGAAATAGAATAGTGATATTATTAATCCATAAAAATCAGCAGAGCTCCTAACCTTAACCTAGGAGGTTAGTGACTCATACTGTATATAGATTCAAATGTAAAAGTGGGGGAAGAAGATCCTAAACAAGGGTGATCTCCTCCTATATACTAATCCGATAACTAAGAATTACAGAAATAAGATAAACTAGTCTAGTAGTACAAAAATCTACTTTTTGGGCCTACTTGGTGAGTGTTTGGGCTGAGCTTGAGTGAAGCCACGAGTTGGTACTCCCCCTGGGGCGTTGGACGTCAGCTTTGCGCTCCTGAATGGGCGTTGGACGCCAGAAATGGGGTTGGTGGCTGGCATGAAATATCAGTTTTGGGTCTTCATTTCCAAAGCAAAGTATAGACTATTATATTTTTCTGGAAAGCCCTAGATATTAGCTTTTCATAGTCGTTGAGAGCGTTCCATTTGGACTTCTGTAGCTCCAGAAATGCTCTTTCGAGTGTATGGAGGTCAGAATTTGACAGCATTTGCAGTTCTTTCTCTGTCTTTGAATCAGACTTTGCCAAAACTCCTCAATTTCAGCCAAAAAATACCTGGAATCATCATAAACCACAACAACTCAAAGTAGAATCCAAAAATATAAATTTTGCACTAAAACCTATGAAAATATAATAAAACTTAAACAAAACATAACAAAAACTATATGAAAATGATGTTAAAAAGCGTATAAAATATCCGCTCATCACCTCCTCTTTCTCGAAATGAGCCATGTCCTTATCAACAGAGTCCAAATGCTTAATAAGCAAATTTACCCTTTTATGAGACTTTATCCAAGCCTTTTTATTTTCCAATGCATGCTTCCTAGCATCTTTGTAGGATTTCACCATTAGCTTGGACATGATAGAGAATTCCATTAGAACTTCTTTAACCATTCCGAAGAAAATATACTTATAAGAATCAGAGGTTCCAGCAGGAGAGGGAAGGCTGTCATCTTCACTTTCAGATAAAACAGAAGTTCTAGAACCTTTCACCATTTTACCTTTAACACTTTCTGGTACCCCACCACCCTTGATAGTTGAGACTCTATTCTCCACGGGTTTATTACTCAAATCAATATTAAAATGCTCAAAAACACAAGTCAAAAACATCCCATAGGGTAAATTACTCTTTTTATCACTTCTAACGCAATCCTACATATGTCGAATCATCGGATAATCAAAAGAGATTAGAACAGAGTTTAGAATGGCATAAAGCACTAGGGTATCATAGACAGTCACCCTCTAATAGGATCCACTTTGCGGCATAACAATGTGAGTAACAATGCGGTGTAACAAAGCCTTAACAGGACCAAGGGCCTTGTGTGTGAGATTGGTGCCATCCATAAAGGAAAAAAATTTACAGACTTGAGCCAGAGCATCCTGATGGGTCATACCAACGTGGTTGTCCCATTTTCCAGACATAAAAGCCATGACCCCTTCGTCCTCATATCCCAATGCAGCACTAATTGTTTCATTGCTTAAAATAAAATGAGTGTTTTTGACATATGAGTGAAGTTCACCTTCATGAAGAATCAGATTGGCATAGAACTCATGCACTAAGTTTGGATAAACCGGTTTTCTAATTTTAAAAATTAGGGTCCATTTCAAATCATGAAAATTGGATTGAAAATTAATTCCTTTATCAGAAAGAGCTTCAAGATCAACAACAAATGAAGCACACAAATGCCGGTTTACCAAGACTTCAATGTGAAACTCATAGGCTACACAGGATATGAATCGATAGGGATCATAGTGAGAGTGGGATTTACCATATTTATTTTTGAAGTCAAGTGAGTTGAGGTTGGGGGCTCACGGGTATTCTGAAGGACAGATCGCCTAGTTCCTCGAGAAGGACGTTGAGAAGGAGCAGAATGTCCAGATGGGTATGGAGTGAAATGCGGTGGTGGTGAGGAACGTCGAGGAGGAAGAGATGGATGATCATCTTCTTCGTGCATGGGCCTTTTACCCATTGTTCTCTTCCGTTAGGAGGAGGCTGCTTCCTTGCATGCCGATGAACTCTTTTGGAGAATGACCTTACGAGCCATAGATTCAAAGGATTGGGATGAATGGGAAAAAGAAGAGTGTGAGTGGATATGAATGTGATGTGAGTTTGTGGGCATTTGGACGATAAAGGAGAATTTTTGGAAGGAATTGGAATTCGGGTACTCCTTCTTGTGGGTAACTTCTTTCTCATATTGAATAAGAATGAAATGGAGAAAGAGAAGATGGAAAGTGGCAAAGAGGAAGGAAAGTAGAGAGAGATTAGGTGCCAATCGCCATAAATGCTTAGTGGAGGGTTACTCTTTTAAAGCAAAAGCATTTAATAAAAATGATTTTCAAAAACAAATAGGATTTAAAAAAAAATGGTAATCGAAAGGACTTTCCATGAAAAGTGGTGAAAAGTTGACTTTGAAAAGACCTTGAAAAGAACTAGTGTGAAAACTCATGAATATTTCAAAATAAAAAAAAATAAAGAATTATTTATGATTTAAAAAATAATGAACCCATATCACAAAATTTTGTCTATTCAGGCTCAAAGGTGGTTGAATCTGACTTGGGCCCAGAGTTCCAGAATTCTTGGACTTGATTAAGCCTTCCCCTTTTTAAGAGTTCATCACTTGCCTGGTTTTATTCCCCTGCTACCTACGAGACAAAAACATACAGAGAGTAGAAAATTATCATTTATTCAACTGAATTGAAATCCTTCATTCCCAGATTAGTTCTCAGCATACAAAATCTATCTTCACATAATTGTTTAGTAAATATGTCAGCCAGTTGTTCTTCGAATTTTACAAATTGAATATCAATAGTACTATTTTACACATGTTCTCGAATAAAATGATATCTTACTTCAATGTGCTTAGTTCTAGAGTGCAACACAGGATTTTTTGAAATATTTATTGTACTCATGTTGTCACAAAATAAGGGTATACTATCAATTTTCAATTTGTAATCCTCTAATTGAGTTTTTAACCAAATTAATTGTGAGCAACAAGCGAATGCGGAGATGTATTCAGCTTCAGCTGTGGATAAAGCAACAGTAGCTTGTTTTTTGCTTGATCACATGTTTAGAGAATTTTCAAGAAAACAACACATTTCTGAAGTGCTTCTTCTATCCACTCGGTCTCCCACATAATCTGCATCACAATACCCTACTGCACAAAACTCATTAGATTTAGGATACCATAAGCCAAGATCACATGTGTCTTTAATGTATCTAATGATTCTCTTAACGGTCGAAAGATGTGAATTTTTTGGGTGAGATTGGAATCTAGAACACACACCCACACTTTGAACAATGTCCGGTCTAGAGGATGTAAGATACATGAGAGATCCTATCATTCCTCTATACCTTGTTTCATCAACATCTTTACCATTTTTATTTTTGTCAAGTTTAGTGTTAGGATGCATAGGAATTCCCATTGGTTTGGAATTTTCTAAACCAAATTTCTTAATTAATCCATTGGTATATTTTTCTTGGTGAATAAAAATACCACTAGGAGCTTGTTTGATTTGAAGATCAAGAAAGAAAGTTAATTCTCTCATCAAACTCATTTCAAACTCACTAGTCATTAGTTTTCTAAACTCTTCACACAAGAATTCATTTGCCGAACCAAACACTATGTCATCCACATAAACTTGAACAAGCAATATGTCATCATTAGATTCTTTTATAAATAGAGTGGTATTGGTGGTACCCCTTTGAAAAATATTTTGTAACAAGAAGGTACTAAACCTTTCATACCAACCTCTTGGTGCTTGTCTAAGACCATAAAGGGCCTTTGAGAGTTTGAAAACATAATTGGGAATCTCTTTATTTTTAAAACTGGAGGGTTGAGGCACAAATACCTCTCTATCAATAAAACCATTTAGAAAGACACATTTAACATCCATTTAGAACATTTTAAAACCCTTATAGGCAGCTTAGGCAAGAAGCAACCGAATTGCTTCCATTCTTGCTACCGGGGCAAATGATTCATCAAAGTCAATGCCTTTCTCTTGATCATAATCTTGGACCACTAATCTAGCCTTGTTACGTACAACACTACCATCCTCACCCAATGTATTTTTGAAAATCCACTTAGTACCGGTTATCTTTTTACCATTAGTGTACGGTACAAGTGTCCAAACCTCGTTTTTCTCAAGTTGGGATAGCTCATCTTCCATGGCTTTTATCTGTAAGGGGTCTTCTAGAGCTTGATTCACATTGAGAGGTTCTAATTGGGACAAGAAGGCAATGTTGCTTGCATTTTCTTACTTCTTGTTTGAGGATCTTGTGGTTATGCCTTATGAGGGATCACCAAGATAAATTCATGAGGGTAATCCTTCAAAAACTTCCATTCACATGGCTTTTGAGAAGATGTTTTGCCTTGACAAGTTTCAGATGAGTTCACTATTATGGATTCTCTGGCTTGATCAGGAGACAAAACGGAAATGTCTCCTCCAATCTAAGGAGAAGTTTTTGGACTGACAGTTTCAACAATTGGGACAGATTTTGAGTTTGTTTGATTTTCTTGAGTGCTTGCTTCAGTTTCACTTCCTGCATCATCATCTAAAGTAGCACTGGGTATAGAGTTAGCATCACAAAAAGATACATGTATGGACTCTTCAATAGTTCTATGTTCCTTAAGGTAAACTCTAAATGCTTTGCTAGTGGTTGAGTACTCTACAAACATTCCTTCATATAATTTTGGATCAAATTTACCAAAATTTTCTTTGTTGTTAAGTACAAAATATTTGCATCAAAAAACATGAAAGTACTTGACATTAGGAGGAGTTCCTTTCCAAAGCTCATATGGGTTTTCTTCAAGCCTTTTCTAATGATTGTTCTATTTAGGATATAACAAGCTGTATTTACAGCTTCGGCCCACAAAAATTTTGGAACATCATTTTCACAAAGCATTGTCCTAGTCATTTCTTGAAGGCTTCTATTCCTTCTTTCAACAACTTCATTTTGTTGAGGTGTTCTAGGGCATGAAAAATTATGTGCTATTCCAAAATCATCACAAAAGCTTTCAAAATTTTGATTTTTAAATTCTTTTCCATGATCACTTCTTATGTGATCAATTTTTAAATCCTTTTCATTTTGAATCTTTTTACAAAGAGAAGAAAAGGCATAAAAAACATCATTTTTATGAGCCAAGAAAAGAACCCAACCATATCTTGAATAGTCATCAATCACTACCAAACCATAGTATTTGCCTCCCAAACTTTGAGTTCTAGTGGGACCGAAAAGATCAATATGCAACATCTCTAATGGCCTTTTAGTAGAAATTTCATCTTTGGGTTTAAAAGAAGATTTTACTTGTTTGCCTAATTGACAAGCTTTACAAGTAATATCTTTGTCAAATTTAATATTTCGAATTCCCCTAACCAAATTTTTCTTAACAGGCTTAGAAATTTGGTAGATGATTGCATATCCTAATTTCTTATACCAAAGCCATTTTCAGATTCAATAGATGTAAAACATGTTACTTTTTTTATCTTTTAAATCCTCTAGAGTAAGTCCATACATATTATTGCACCTTTTTACTTCAAACAAAATATCACCGAATTTCTCACAAACAACTAAGCAATCCAATTTCCTAAATATAACCAAATATCTAAGATCACATAATTGGCTAATGCTTAGAAGATTATGTTTCAATCCATCAACAAGCAAAATATTATTTATGAAAGAAGAAAAGTTCTTACCCACTTTACCTATGGCCACAATTTTTTCTTTTCCATTATCACCGAAAGTAACAAAGCCTCTATCATACTCATCAAGCTTGATGAAGAATGTTGACTTTCCGGTCATATGCATAGAGCATCCACTATCCATATACCACATGTTGTCTTTTCTCTTGGATGCTAGGCAAACCTACAAAAATGCTTAAGTGATCTTAGGTATCCAAATCTTTTTTAATCCTTTTATGTCAAACCATCTTCTTTTCCCCAAGGCATTATAGTTACCAACAATCTTATAAATTTTATCTCCAATCATTCTTTCACTTATGAAACATTGAATTGGAAAATGAACATCCCGATTGCATAATCTACAATACCTTTTAGGTTGCTATTTTTTCAGATTGGTTGGGTTTTGAAATCTTACGTCATCCGAAGTGGAAGCCATATTAGCAAAAGAAGATTTTTCAAAAATAGTTTTTGAATTTTTATGGAAATCCAAACTAGCTTTGTCATAGAGAGGTTTTTGACTAGCCAAAAGTTTATTCAAATTTTCAAAACTTTGAGCAAAGTTAGCTAGGTCCTCTTTTAGACTTTTTACCTCTTTATGCAACCTTTCATTTTCCTCAAAATAATTTAGATATGCAATCACAGAATGTTGGTTTTCACAGTCTTTAATTTCAGTCTTTAACCGCTTGTTTTCTTCAACAAGATCAACAGCAATTTTGGCTTCCTTTAATTTATCTTTGAGAAAACTATTTTCTGCATTTAGAATGGTAACTTGAGATTCAAGTTCATAGTTTTTATTTAAAAAGCATCTGATTTTTTTATTGAGATGATCTATCATAAGATGAAGGTCTTCAATAGTAGGTTCAATGAGACGTACCTCATCAGTTTGATTGGCCATGAGACAGGTTTGAGATTTGCTGTCTGATTCTTCCTCATCTTCAGAGTCGTTCTCCAAGTCTTCCCAGGATGTCATGAGTCATTTCTTCTTTTCTTTTTTCGGCTTGTCTTCTTTTTTCAGTTTTGGACAATTAAACTTGTAATGTCCAGCTTCTTTGCAATTGTGGCAAATGACCTTGCTTAAATCCCTCCTAGGTTTCCTTGAATTGCGTCCTTTGTTTCGTTCCTTTTGCTTCATCATTCTCCTGAATTTCTTAGCAAACAGAACAAAATCATCGTTAGATAAATCATCGCTAGATTCTTCATCCAAAGATTCAGTGACTGATTTGAGAGCAACTCCTTTCTTTTTTGTATCTTTTTTCAAATAGGTATTTTTAAAAGCAAGTAAGTTTCCTCTCAGATCATCGTAGGTCATTTCATCAATGCCACTACTCTTAGCTATTACTATAGCCTTGGTTTCCCACTCTTTAGTGAGACATCTCAAGATTTTTCTCACAAGTACAGATTCTGAATGTTTGATTCCCATAGCATCCAAGCCAGCGATGATAACGTTGAATCTTTCAAACATTTCATCAATTGTTTCTCCTTCCTTCATTGAGAACATTTCGTATTCTCTGTTTAGCATGTCTATTCTGGTTCTTTTGACTTGGATTGTGCCTTCATGAGTAACTTGAAACTTGTTCCAGATTTTCTTTGCTGTTGTGCATCTTGATACCCGTCAGTATTCCTCGAAGCTGACAGCACAATTAAGCAGGTTGATAGCTTTGGCGTTGAGCTCTATTTTCTTTCTGTCATCGTCATTCCAATCAGCCTCAACCTTGGGAACAACCATACCATCAGCTCTTATTGTGGTTGGGAATTGTGGGCCTTCCAGAATTATCTTCCAAAGTCTATAATCTACAGACTGAACAAAAATCTTCATTCTCTCCTTCCAGTAGCTGTAGTTCTTTCCATTGAAGAACGGAGGTCAGTTACTTGATTGCCCTTCTGTCAGAGTATAGGCCACCATATTAGTACCACTTTGTTCTCCATCAGGATCTTTTCTCCAAGCTGCAAAGCTTGATCTCTTTGAGACCAAGCTCTTATACCAATTGATGGTAATCAGTGGCTAAGAGAAGGGGGGTTGAATCTTAGCTTCCTTTTTCGCAGGGTATTACTTTTACTTTTTCAACAAACTTCAGGAGATATTTTCACTTTTGCCTCGTAACAAGTTGAGAGACATTTTTCATTTTGTCTCCTGAGAATCAGAAATAGAAAAGAAACAAAGAAGAAGAATTGACACAAGATATATCCTGGTTCAGCTACTAGGTGCAATGTAGCCTACATCTAGACTCCATCACAATAATGATAGAATTTTACTATCTTTTTCAAGATTACAAACATCAATTCTTCCCTAGGATCTACCCAATCCTATCTGGAACAGATCTAGATTCTAACCCCAATCTGAATTTGACTTAGACTCATACCAAGCTTTCAACTGCAAAGTGCTAACCCAAGTTGCAAGAGAATTCCCATAGGATCATGACACACAACAGAAAGATGTACAAAGAAACTCTGAGACATCTATAGCATTTCATCTAATTTTGATCACTGTATTTTTTCTCTCACTGGCTTTTTCTTACAAACCTCACCATGTTTGCCTTTTTCACCATGAGACTCAGACAGACAAAACTAAGAAAAAGAAAACAAAATGAACATCATTGAAGGAGAAGAACTCAATAAGCTATTGGTAGCTATGAGAACTCTGTGCTTTTTCACTTACTCTCCTTACCTTAACCCTTGGCCGTTCACCCTTAATATAGAAGAGTGAAGCTTCCAAGGTTGAAGCCAGTTGCACCCTCATAGCATCTTTCTTCTCTAACATCAGAGTAGCGGCAGCTTGAACAGAGGAGAGAGAGAGAAACCCGAACCTGCTTGCATGCACCTCTCTCATCCTTTTTCATCCATCTTCTTCATTTTTGACTATTGATCTTGACTTTGGTCCCAAGAATTGATTTTGAGCGTTGATGAGCATCTGACCTAGGCTGGCTTCATGCTTTCCATTTTTGCTTCTTCCAGCTAGAAACTCTGAGTCTCACATCTTTTTGAAGCACAAAAATGGAAATAAATTTTTTGCTGTGCTTTCAAAAAAGATTTGCTTCATTAACCGAGGTCTTTCTTTCCTTCCATGGCAAAAAAATCTTTTAGTCTTTTTTCACATATTTTTCTTCTGTGAAAAAAATCTTTCTTAACCTTTTTTCATAGGCTTTTCTCTGTGTCTTCCATTTTTCTTCTATCTTCTTCTTTGAGTGATTGATTTGACCGAAGCAACAGATAGGAGAGAGAAGAGAGGAAGCAAGAAAGCTTTCGGTGGAAGCTTTCAATAAAATTAAATCACATTGAATTTGGAGTTTCGATTACCAAGGAGTGTAATTAATTGAATTGAAATTTGAGTTCCAATAACCAAGGCATGAAGACTTTGACAATTTGAATCCCCTTTAATTTGTGATCACCGAACGAGTTACTAAGGTTTTAGGCCATCTTTTCTTAATTTGTTTAGCTACTTGAAGTAAATAATTATTGTTGGGTTAAATTTGTTTGTCAACCAAAATGGGCTTGTATTGACAGGCCCAATAAAAAATTAATTTTTTTTCTGCACACAAGCAGCAACATCAAATAACCAATTGAAAACAATTAAATAAACACTTAATAATTTTTATTTTCCAATTTATATTTTAATAATATTTGATCACCATTTCAGTTTTTCAAACTCAACAAATACACTATTAGTGTAAAATAGTTTAAGAATCTAGATTAAGTGCATGTTTGGGTGTCATTATTTTGATAAAAAAAGACATTTTTTCAATGAAAATTTTTTTTTTTTATTTTATAGTGTGTTTGGCAAATTTCTAGTAGTAAAAGTGAAAGTACTAGAAAAATTAAAAAAATATCTTTTTTGAGAAGCTACAATTTACATATTTTTTAAAAGATTTTTTTCTTAAAAAAAATATTTTGTAATCATTGATAAACAAAAATATGCTTATTAAAATTTTAAAAAGACATATTTTACCCCTTTCTTTCATAGATGAATGTACATCAATGCCCAAATGTTTGGCATTAAACTGTGCTTTTTACATGCCTATGCAAATGTGTGATATGCTTATGCCAGAGCTGGAAGCACGTCATTACTCAAATGATTACCACTCACATCAAGAACCTCCAGACTAAACAAATTCGATGAGAGTGTTTGAAAAGCTGCATGTAATGATGTGGCAGAAGTTGCCTCGAACCAGTTTGAAGCTAATGATAAAGACTTGAGAGATGAAAAGCCATCCACACATGATAGAATGGCAGTGGAAGTATTCAATGAGTTATCTCCTAAGTCAAGCACCTCCAGATTATTTAATCTCATCCCTGCCATGTAAAGTAAATATAGCAATGTTATTTTGTACCTTCAAATGTCTCCTTCATGCCTTCTTCATGCCTTGAACCTCAGAACTAGGTTTCAACTCAAACCGCAATTCCTTTGGTAATCTCTGGTTCTCTCCATGCTATTTTTTTTTTATCTATTTTGTGTTTTCAATAAATATATGAAAAGTCAATTAACTAATTCATACAAAATCAATGCAACTTTTATTTTCTTTTGCTATAATCATACGTGATATCTTTTATTTTTGTTTTTATTTTTATAGATGGATTTATATTTTATACCGTATTGACCTTAGCTTGATGTTTGAGATTTTTTAAGATTCTGTATCTAATATTTTAGGAGCATTATTATGTAATATTTTGCCAAATTTACTATTGCGAGAATCATGTAATATTTTGAGATAAAATTTTTAATGATTTGATATAAAATATAATCATATATAAATATAAAAAAATATACTAATATCAAAATATAAAAAAATAAAAAATCTGAAATGATTCATAAATAAAAATATAACATATTCATTTAGCTTTTGTGAAATATATATATATATATATATATATAAATAAAGGTTGAAAGTTAAAATATTATTGTTTTTCTACACACTCAACAACAAATCATCATGTTCTTTTTATTTATCCTTTCTTCTTCATATTGTTATTATTATAAGCTTCATATTACTGTACGTTATTATTATTTGCTTTCTTTTACCATTTTTTTATATTATTATTATTATTATTTGCTTTCTTTTCATATTGTCTCTGTCTTCATATTACTTTACGTTATTATTATTTGTTTTTTTTATTTTTTTATCATTTTGTCATTATTATTATTATTAATTTATTTGTAATTTTTATTTGGTTTTTTAACATAGTATTTTATTTTTATTTAGTGTGTTATTATTCATGATTATTATTTATATTACAATTTATTTTATTAACGTTATACATTATAAAATTTGATATAATTTATAATTTATATAGTATGGCTCCAAAACTAAATCCAAGAAGAGGTTCTAGTCAAGTGAATATTGAAAACGAAGATGCAACAAATGAATGAGAAGTAGAAATTGTAAAAGTAAAATGGGATGATTGAAATATTGAAATATTTTTTACTATCTATGTGGAAGAGATACGAGATGGTAATAGACATAATAAACATTTCAGCAAAATTAGTTGAAAAAATCTACAAAAAAAATTTAGAGAGAGAACAGGACTCCCATATGTGCATAGACAACTAAGAAATAGATGGGATGCTCTTAAATCTTATTTTTAATTATGGGCTAAATTAGTTGGACAAGAGACTGGTCTTGGTTGGGATCATGAGAAAAAAATAGTGCTAGCTTCTGAATCTTAGTGGACTGATAAAATTAAGGTATGTTAATTTTGGATTATAAAATAATACAATAAGTTAATTTTATCTTTAAAATTTATTAGATATCTTTTATATTTATTCTTTTGCATGTTTTAAACAGATTAATCCAGAATTCGTTAAGTTTAAGAATGAAGGTCCTAAATCTTTAGATAGACTTGAACAATATTTCAAGGACATCGTAGCTACTGGTTATAGTGCTTGAGCGCCATCGAAAGATCCAAATCCTAAAGAATTTAATCAGAACAATGAGGATTTCGAGAGTGGAGGTGACATGAATTATACAAATGAATTTATTGAAAAAGATATTGCTAACTATACAGTTGTTCAAAGCCCTACTAGAGAGAAAAGAAGGAAGACTTCTAACAAAAAAGTTGAGAAATGAGCTAGAATAGCATCTAAATTACAGGACTCACTTGATCGTATTTTGGTTGGTGTGGAGTCAAAAGCTACAACTAAGGGAGATGATCCTTACTCCATATAAAATTGCATCAAGTTGTTACGCAAATTACCTGGCCTAGAACCATATAGTCCACAGTTCTATTTGGGAATTAGATTAATGGCTAAACCATAATATAGAGAAACTTTCATTGCATTGAGTGATGATCCCAATCAACAACTTGGATGGCTAGAATCTTTTAAATTAGATGACATGAACCGTCTCTAAACTTTATTTTTATTTTTTTTCTGCATAATTATCATTATTGTTGAACTTTAATTTAGTGAAAATGTTATAATTTGTGTTTTGATTTTAAATTTTGGAACTTTATTTAATAATGACATTGTGAATAGTATTTTTTGCTTTGTTATCTTATTTTTCATGTTAATTTAAATTATACAGGATGAGTGATTATGAAACAGATAATGATACTGAATATGAAGAACATGAAAAAAGATTACGAATCAGCTGCTATATTAGCTATTTGTGGAGTTGCCAATTATTACTTGCGATATGTCCTCAAATAAGAAAAAAGGACTTCAAAACTATCAGGATATCAATGGCTATTAGAATTAAAGGAAGGGAATGAAATGCAATTTTTTGAACAATTTAAAATGAGAAAATCAGTGTTTAACCGTTTATGCAATGATTTGGTTCTCAATTATGGCTTGAAATCCACACGAGGTATTAGTGGAGAAGAGATGGTAGCAACATTTTTATACATGCTTGAGCAAGGAGCTTCTTATAGAATGTTAGAAGAGCGATTTCAGCATTCAGGTGAAACTATATTTCGTCAATTTCATCATGTTCTATCATGTGTGAAGAAATTGACAAAAAATATTATTAGACCTATTGATCCTAGTTTTGGAGATACACCTAAATATATTATGGATAATGATAGATATTGGCCATATTTCAAAGATTGTATTGGAGTTATAGATGGTACGCATATAGCCATTCATGTTCACCAAGATGAGCAAGTGCGATTTATTGGTAGAAAAGGAAATACTACAACAAATGTAATGGCTGTGTATGATTTTAATATGTGTTTTACATTTATATGGGCTAGTTGGGAAGGTTCTGCATATAGGGGTGTTTATGGTTTAGTTTTTTCATAAATTGAACTGAAACTGCACTAAACCAAACTACTTTGTCAAATAAGAAACTGGTTTTAAACCAGTTTACAATACAGTGCACCAGTTTAAACCAGTTTAAACTGGTTTATAGGCTAAAACTAATTTTAACTTTTAACATATATAAAATTAGTTTTTACATTTTCTCTCTCCGCCCCTCTCTCTCTCTCTCTCCTTCTCTCCCTCTCTCTCTCCCCCTATCTCTTTCTATTTCTCCCCTCTCTCTCTCTTTCTCTCTCCCCCTCTCTCTCTCTCTCCCTGCTCTCTCTCTCTCTTTCTCTCTTCTTCTCTCCCTCTCTCCCCTCCTTTCTCTCTCTCCCTCGTCTCTCTCCCTCTCTCTCTCTCTATCGCTCTCTCTCTCTCTTTTCTTCCTCTCTATCCATTTCTCTCATTCTCTCTTTCCCATATCCCTCTTCCTCTCTCTCTCTCTCTCTCCCTCTCTCTCTCTCTATCGCTCTCTCTCTCCCTTTTCTTCCTCTCTATCCATTTCTCTCATTCTCTCTTTCCCATATCCCTCTTCCTCTCTCTCTCTCTCTCTCTCTCTTTCTCCTCTTCTCCTTTTCTCTCCCCCTCCTCTCTCTCTTTCTTTCTCTCTCTCTCTCTCTCTTAACATATATAAAATTAGATTTTACATTCTCTTTCTTACCCTCTCTCTCTCTCCTTCTCCCCCTCTCTCTCCTTCTCCCCTCTCTCTTCCTTCTCTTCCTTTTTCTCTTTTCTTCCCTTCCTCCTCTCCATCTCTCTCCTTCCTCTCTCTCTCTCTCTCTCTCTCTCTCTCCTTCTCTCCCTTTTTCTCTCTCCTTCCCCTCTCACTCTTCTTCTTCTTCTTCTTCTTCTTCTTCTTCTTCTCTCTCTCTCTCTCTCTCTCCCTCTCTTTCCCCCCTTCCCCTCTCTTTGTCCTCCTCCTCTTCTCTCGCTCTTTCTCTCCTCTTTTCCTTTTCTCTCTTTTTCCCCCCTTTCTTTCTCTCTCCCTTTTCTCCCTCTATCCCTTTCTCTCACTCTCTCCCATATCCCTCTTCCTCTCTATCTCTCTCTCCCTCTTTCTTCTTCCCTCTTCCTCTCCTATCTCTCTCCCTCTCTCTGTCTCTCTCACTTTCTCTCCCTCTCTCTCTCTTCCTCTCTCTCTTGCGCTCTTTCTCTCCCTCCCTTCTCTCTCTCTTTTCCTCTCTCCTCCTCCTCTTCTTCTCTCTCTTTTTCCTATCTCTCCTTCTTCCCTCTTTTTTCCTCTTTTCTCTCTCCCTCCTTCTCTCTCTTATTTTGGAGAAAAGAGGGGGAGAGAGACAGAGAAGAGGGATACAGAGTATGAGAAGGTTGAGAAAGAAAGAGAAAAGAGAGAAAGAAAGGGAAGAAAGATGAGAAAGAGAGAGAGGAGGGAGAAGAAAGAGAGAGAAGAGGAGAGAGAAAGAAACGAAGGGGGAGAGAGAGAAATAAGAGAGAGAAAGAGAAAAAGGAAAAAGAGAGAGAGAGAAAGAAGAAGAGAGAAGGGAGGGAGAGAGGGAGAGGAGAGAGAAAAACAAAAGGGGAGAGAGAGGAAAAAGAGGGAGAGAGAGAGAGGGGAGAAGGGGGGGAAAGAGAGAGAGAGAGAGAGAGAGAGAGAGAGAGAGAGAGAGAGAGAGAGAGAGAGAGAGAGAGAGAGAGAGAGAGAGAGAGAGAGAGAGAGAGAGAGAGAGAGAGAGAGAGAGAGAGAGAGAGAGAGAGAGAGAGAGAGAGAGAGAGAGAGAGAGAGAGAGAGAGAGAGAGAGAGAGAGAGAGAGAGAGAGAGAGAGAGAGAGAGAGAGAGAGAGAGAGAGAGAGAGAGAGAGAGAGAGAGAGAGAGAGAGAGAGAGAGAGAGAGAGAGAGAGAGAGAGAGAGAGAGAGAGAAGGAAGAAAGGGGAAAGAGAGAGAGAAAGGTGAGAGGATGGGAGAAAGAGGAGAGAGAGAGTGAAGGGAGAGAGAGAAAGAGTATGTAAAAACTAAATTTAGAGTTTAAATAAAACCAGTTTTAATTTGGTTTAAAACTAAACTGAACCATAAAAACTGGTTTTTAATAAATTGGTTTTCATAAAAACTATGGTTTCAGTTCAGTTTCAATTCAGTTCAGTGAAACCAGTTTTTTTTTTTTGCACACCCCTAGTTCTGCACATGATACAAGAATTTTTATGGAGGTTATTCGAACGAAAAAACTAAATTTTCCACATCCACCAAAAGGTTAGTTATGTCATTTAAGTTTATTTTGAAGTTACATTCATTTTCATGATAATATGTGGCTTGATTTTTGTATATTTTTTAATGTATTTCAGGTAAATATTACTTAATTGATACTGGTTATCCAACTTTTAAGGGATTCTTAGGACCTTATCGTTATACAAGGTATCATATTTCACAATTTAGACTAGTGCCAAATTTTAGATCAAACAATAAAAAGTTCAACTATTGTCATTCAAGTTTAAGGATAGTAATTGAAAGGACTTTTGGAGTATGCAAAGCAAGATGGAAGATACTACAAAATATGCCATTAAGAGCCAAATTTAAAACCCAGCGTGATATCATTGTTGCATGTTTTACCCTTCATAATTTTATAAGAATGATGGATTCTGATGACATAAGTATTTTGCAAAAGTTTAAAGATATTGTTTCGTTACAAGCCAATGAAGATGACGATACTACTATAGAAAATGGATTAACAAATTTTGAAATTAATGAATGAAAATAACCAACACAAGAAGATGTTCGGGTAATGGAAGAAATAAGAGACAATATAAGAGATCAATTATCGGATCAAATAAATTAGTATAAATAATTATTTTTTTTATTATTAATAAACTCTTTTATGATTGAATGTCCTTTTAAGTAATTTAATTATTATAAAATTACTTTTGTATTTTTTATCCAAACAATAACATCTTTTAAATAAGTACTTTTAATTAAAGTATTCAAACATAAAATCACTTTTATTTTTATAAAAAATCTTTTAAAAAAAGATCATTAAAATTTTTTTTTTAGAATGTCGCCTAAACAAACCCTAATTCATGCACAAGGTAGTAGATTTGAATTCCAAAACTAATTTAAGCCAGCGAGTGAATGACCAAGTTACTTGATATATATTGTTACACATATCTCTCTAATCAACTTCTTTTATATTTATGTTATTATAAAGTGGGACACTTTACCATACAGATTAAAATTGTATAAAAAAATATATAGTTTTTTTTATTATTTTATTACTGTTCAAAATATGAATCTTAATTTTTTCAATCTCTTTTTCATCCCATGAAAAAAAAAAGACATTTAAACTTACATCTTTATCATATAATTCACCTTATAAAGTTAATTAATATATAACAATAATCAATGTGGATTTAGTGTAACCGTGTTAGTCTCGTAACTAATGTACTTTGAGTTCAATCATAGCTAGAAATCAACCCTCACAAAAATAACAAGAAAACAGTAATGAATCACATTTGAAAATTCAACAAAATAAATCCCAAAAAGCTTCCTTGCATTGCCTCTGTTCTTATTAATTCACAATTAAAAGCCTTCTGCAAAATTTACCAGCGGAAGGCTAAGCAGACAAATAAAAGAACACAACAAAAACATTAGAAAAAACGTTCAATACAATACAATCCTTGTTTTCCTATAATTTAGTGTAGACGGCTAGCATATGGGAAGGTCCTTTGGTGGTGGCAAAACAGATTGATCTTTTTCTGGTCCATCTTCAACAAGAAAAGCCATTTTCAATCCCCAACCAGTGTGCAGCTCCAGATGACAATGCATGAACCAAACACCTATATACATAGGGGAAAAATGTCACTACAGAAGAAGAATATGACTATTTAAGAGAAATATTTGTATGACTTGTAGTTTTATTTGCAAAAATGTTTAATAATAAAAAAAATTAGCCAAAAACAACTAGATATTATCTTATTTAGTATTCATTAATTATTGCTAAATAAGTTAGATTCTACTTTTTTTTGTCTCCCTAATATTAATGATTTATTTGTGTGTGGTGTTTAAACAGTGTTTTTACCTGGATTATCGGCCCTGAAACGAATAGCTACCCAACCACCGGTGGGAACTCCAACGGTGTTCCTTTCAATGGGGTCAACCAAGTTGTAGTTTGCAGGGTCTTTAGATGGATCAAAGTTACCAACACCAGTTCCAACAACAAAGAAATTATATCCATGAAGGTGGAATGGATGTGACTCAACTGAGAGGAGATTGGTATCTTGCAAAACCAGCTCCACCGAAGAATTGAAGGCAATCTTGCTAAGCCGTGTCCCCGTTAAGGTGGCAAGATTTGCCGTTAGCGGCGCACCGGTATAGTTGAAAGGTTTTGAAGGCCTATCAGGAAAATCAGTTCTAAAAACGCCCTTGAGGTTTAAATAGTGAGCTTGAAGAAGTGCAGTTTGTGGCATCACAAATGAGACATTGTTCAATGAAGCAACCAATCTTGTTCCATTGACACACGTAGGGCAAGGATTCATGCCTAAACCAATAGTGTAGAAGAGGTTTCTATCAACTTTGAGAGGAACAAGAGCAGGGTATTGATCAGAATTTAGGCTTCTGAGTTTCTTGTTGAGACTCAGTGCAAGAGCTGAGTCATTTCTAGCAGGAAGTTTAGGAAGAGAAGGGATCACAGTGTTTGAGATGCCTTTGTATTGGAATATAGCTGTCACGGTTTTGTTGTCAACTGAGATTGGAGCATCCATGAAGACCCTTGCGGCCATGAAGTACCTGCTTGGAACATTGTTGGCATGGACTAAAACGTTTGTGGTTTGTCCTGGTCCAATTAGTATGGAACTTGTGATGAATGGTTTTGTGTAAACTGCATCAACCTCCACAACTGTCATGTTGTGACCCGCAATGGCGAAAAAGAGTTCATCATTGAGTGCAGCATTGATGATTCTCAGCAGGTAACTCCTCCCTTGTTCCACCTCCATTACATAAGTGTCTGAATAAATTGAAACAAATACGCAGTTAAAACAAATAAAGAGCATAGTATAAAAACATATGTTTAATTTCATGCACTAATATTTAATTAATTTCCTTACGCTTCTCAGAGCAAGGAAATAGAGGTCCTGGTTTGCCATTGATTGTATGTGCATCTGAGATATTTGGTGGCACTCCCATTTGGGTCCCTTGTTTCTCAATCTCTTCCACATCATTGTTCCACCATTCACCTAGGAGAATTTCGAACTCTCTAGCTGGCTGTGGGAAAGGAAATGGTGTTCCAAGTTTAGGCATAATGACAATTGCACCATACACAGTGGCCCTGAGCCAGAGAATGTGTGCATGCCACCACAGTGTTCCTCTTTGCCCAGTAACATTAAAGTCATAAGTGTAGCTGTTTCCGGTTTGAATAGGACACTGTGTGATATAAGCTGGTCCATCAGCCCACCCATTGCGATGTTGTTTGAGCCCATGCCTATGTATTAACATTAACTAATAATTAAGTCATGAATAATATACAATTTAAAATATTAATTTGGCTTACCAATGAATGGACAAGTTGTATTGTACATGGTTGGTGACAGTGACTTGTACTCTATCTCCTTCTCTAGCATAAACAGTTGGCCCTGGGTACCTTCCATTTACTGTTACAATGGGTTTTGCATGGCACAGCCTACTCACATTCTTCAATTGAATCTGTGTACGTAGAAAGCAGAAAAATGAGATATAAATCAAGAGAAGTTGTTTTGCATTTTTGCATGGATATCTAAGCAGTAGATTATGATAATTGATATGGTCAAACAAATATAACTCACATCAAATTTGTATTTCTTTATGGCAGCTTCAGATGGTGAAGGCATTATTAAGCCAACAATCATCATACAGCAGAGGAGAAAGGTTAAGACATTGTTATGCATGAAACCACACAAGCTTGCCATTATTGCGTATATTGTTTGAAAATTTGATTCGTGTATGATTAATGCATCATGTAGTAGCAGATATGGAGTATTTATATATGAATAATAATGGGAAGGTAGAAAGAACTTTTCAGTTTGTTGCATGAAGAATTAAATTAATAAAAATACACCTTAGAGTAATTAGTTGGTAATTCAATGAGTTGTACATGTAAACTTGTAAGCGAAATTCTGATAAAGATATGCATGTATATATATGTATGTTACAGGTAACAGGCCATATAGTTTTATTTGATCCGTAGAGGCTGAGCTAGGTTTTTGAGCTGAATGTGAGAGTTACATGAAACCAAACAAACCTTAATATACATTGCCTAAGCTTTATCTTTAAGGAGAAGTAATGGTTGAAGGGTTAGTGTGCTAATGCCTAATGCCGGAAACTCTTTTTGCCGTTCTAGCTAGTGAATATTTCTCAAAAAATTTAATGCAAGAAAAAACATGTGCTTATCATGCATGCCATGATAATGGTAAAACATCGGTGTTACTACCGACAGGATCTGATCTCCTCATGTGTTGTAAAATAGTATCGGCTATATATGATCTTATTATTTATGTGTTTCATCATTATTTGAAATCATATTTTAATCATGATTTGCTTAAATCGTACTTTTATTACAAGAGCTACCAAATCTTTTGCTTGTTTTAGACCATTCTTTGTCGTTGGTGACTTGGTTCCATACTAAGAAGTTTCTTCAGTGATGGACTGTTCTGTTGCTTATTATACTGTTGAAACAAAAAATAATAATAACTCGATCATGTTCTTTTTATAATATAATTTTTTGGGCAAATTAATTGTGAAACCAAAATGTTTTCTGTTGTATGATCCATATCCATAATAAGTTGTGTGATCATCTTGTATATAAGCACAATTGTCAAATACTAGAGGGTCTTGCTTCTTATTTTATTCGTGTGATAAAAAAGGTCATTTAAA
>NC_029789.2:10951336-10952456 GCF_000816755.2 Arachis ipaensis | reverse complement strand
ATACGGTTTAATTGATTATATATATTGAATTTTAATTACTAGAAAATATTTTTAAAAAAAGATGTTTTAAACGTCTTTATTTGAGTGACTCCTTTGATAGAAATATACGAGTTTCAAAAGCTTTAATTATTTGTTAGAGATTTAGAGATCTCTTTATGACGTATTTAGTTTTGAAAATTTGATAAGACAAGACACTTAGAACATATAAAGACATAAAATTTAGTGTTATTGTATTTTATTTGGTAATAAACTAAAATAAATTATAAAAATTTAATTTATTCTTTTTTTATTCAAAAAATTCGAAAAAAATAATAAAAAATATAATAATAAAAAATTAACAAGAATAATAAAAAAAATAAAAAATAAGTTGTGTCTTTTGTTAGTGTCTCAATGTTCTTTCTGTCATGATGAAGATAAAATATACTAATTCAGTGTCTTTGGATACAATGTGTCTGTCTATATGCGTTTGGTTATGAGAACAATATATAAAAGATAGAGACACAAAAATTTTATAAAAATCAAATTTATTCTCATTTTTTTTCATTTAAAAAATTTGAGAAGAAAAATATAATAATAAAAAATATAATTATAAAAAATTAATAAAAATGTCTCTTATAATACAATATTTTTATTTAGATCTCATTTATCAAATATAATTTTATATTTTTATATTCTTATCTCAGTATTTTATCTTTATAAACAAACGTAATCTATCTTATCTGTCATAATTTTATCTTTCTGTAATTTTGTCTACCAGAAAATAAATGCAGACTATGAGATCTCGTCAGAATACCAATATGATTGGAAATTTGAATAATTATTGAAGCAAGGAACTTTTTTATATATCTATAGTGATAATTAACCTAGACTAGCTACGACTTTTTAATATTATTCAAAGAATTATATGTATGCATATCTTAAAATTCTAAATTAATTACTCAAATTAAGAAAGTTATTCTTCCTCTCTGAAATCACTTACATTACATCTATTTGGTTTTACCAAAAATTGAAGGGCAGCAATAATAAACAAACAAACAACAGCCACAAACAAACAAACCTTTGTATCTTTTTAAAGATGAAATGATCACTAATACTAATTTTTCAATTAAATATTTATAAG
>NC_029789.2:10949731-10951192 GCF_000816755.2 Arachis ipaensis | reverse complement strand
TAATAAAAATGGAAAAGAATAAATAAATTTTTTTCTTTTATGTCATAAAATAAAGATGTATAAGAAAAATGTAAAAAATTAGTATAAACATTATTTCTCTTAATAAGTCTTATTAAAGAACGTTATATGCTTACATGCTACACCTTCAGTCCTTTCCGATTCATCATGGTTGCCTGACACTGGTTGCCTGACACCGGTGCAACACCACATTATATAGGAAAATTATCATGTATGCCATAGTATTTTTATGGAACTTTAATGTTTCTTGTACGATTAAATTGTAGGTAAATTTATTTGTCTTGTAGTTTTTTATAAAATGACGAATATAATTCTTTAATAAAGAAGAAAAAAAGACAAAAACAATAACTTAAAAATGACTCTACGAATAAATGTTGAAATGAAAGGTGACAGTAAATTTAAAAGACCATTTGATATGTAATTTTTTTTTAAGATGGTTAAAAAAATACTGTATAAAAATTTTAGGTGTTAATATTTTTTTTATTTTTTGTCTAATTTTATTTTTGATTGTTATTAATATAGTTTTGATACATTACCTAGAAATAATAATTCATTAGGAGGTATATATTGTTGCTATATGATGAAAATATTTGTTTACAAATATTAATTCATACGATGATACATAAATATTATTCAAGTGTTATTAGTTTAAAATTGTAATGGGACACATTTATTGAATTTATATATTATGCTCTTATATATTATGCTCTTGTGTGAATGATGTTAAATTTTATAATTTATTTTATTGTATAATTATCTGTTAAATTCTATATATAAGAGTCTAATCAAGACACACAAAAAATACACTTTAGTAATTAATTTTTAATATAACCTACTTAATAAAAATAATTCAAACAAGGTATTTTTGTCATTTTATATATTTTCACAATTTCAATTTATATAAAAGTAGTTTTACCTACAATTCAAGATTTATATACGGTGATGATCATATTTTAGTTACTATATTATAATTTTTTTATTTTTGTACAAATAGTACATAAATAACTAGTTAGTTAATTTTGATAATTTTAAATTGATAATGTCTCTCTTTAAAAAAAAAATTGATAATATCTCTCTCAAATTCATATATATAAGTATATTACTTTTAATGTAAAATACATTGTTATTGAATTTTCATCAAATTAGACTAACATTATAATTTTAAAGATAATTCTTAAATATTTTTTTATTAAGTAAGGAATGTTATATTTTTTGTCAATTAAATAAATTTTAGTTTTTTATTATTATATTTTATATTAATGCTTTAAATTTAGAGTTTAAACTTTACTAAAATTTAGGGTTTAAAACTTAGGATTGAAAATTTAGGATTTAGAATTCAAAAATTAAGATTTATAGTTTATAGCATTTAAAGAGCGTTGCACTATTTATTTATTTTTTTCAGAGTACAATAATATTATTTTAGAATATTCTAAATATTTTTTT
>NC_029789.2:10919425-10949611 GCF_000816755.2 Arachis ipaensis | reverse complement strand
AAATCTTTCCATCCTTTGGAATGGGAATAGATTGGACAGCTTCCAACCTCGCAGAGGGCTCAGGCAAGGAGATCCAATTTCTCCTTATTTATTTGTTTTGTGTATGGAGAGATTGGCGTGCTTCATTTCCAAACAAGTTGACGAGGGTATTTAGGATGGTGTGGCTGTTTCTAGAGGGGGACCTAGAGTTTCTCACTTGATGTTTGCAGATGACCTCCTCCTTTTTTGTAAAGCGAAGAAAAGTCAAGTTCAGAATGTTGTGCACACCTTGGAGTTGTTCTGTAAAACTTCAGGTATGAAGGTTAACATTGAAAAATCTAAAGCTATTTGTTCTAGAAATATCTCTAATAGAAGGAAGGAAATGTTGTCTGGTGTTTCTCATATTCCTTTTACTAGTGACCTAGGCAAATACTTGGGGGTGAACCTTAATCATTCTCGAGCTGCTAGATCTATTTTTTCGGACTCTTTAGAGAAGATCAAGAATAGGCTGGCTAGTTGGAAAGGTCGGCTCCTTAACAGAGCAGGCAGGCTTTGCTTAATTAAATCTGTTGCTTCTTCTCTTCCTATTTATCAGATGCAAGTGACTCTTTTTCCTACTTCGGTTTGTCAAAAGATTGATTCTGTGCTTAGACAATTCTTGTGGAAGGGAAAGGTGGGGGAGCGTTGCTTAAATTTAGTCAAGTGGAGCAAAGTTGTCACTCCAAGAAAATATGGAGGATTGGGAATTAGAGATACTCAATGTGTAAATTTTGCTTTACTCGGAAAGCTTGTTTGGAAATTATTGCATAATAAAGATAAGCTTTGGGTAAGAATTATGTTGGCAAAATATTTATCTGGGAGTTCTTGCTTTTCACCCAAATTTTCTAATAATGTTTCAAGCACTTGGCGAGCGATTTATAAGACAATAGAAAAGCTTCGTGATGGTTTTGATTGGTGTACAGGCAGGATGTCTCAATCCTTTTGGTATCATGCTTGGCGACCATGTGGAACGCTAGCTCCTTTGGTTCCTTTTGTGCACATTTCTGATTCTCACTTGAAGTTAGAAGATGTCTGGCACCATGGGCATTGGTGGTGGGATATTCTTTGCACAATGATTCCGGAAGAAGTTAAACTTGATTTGATGCTCTTTGATCCTATCAAGCAGGCAGGAGATAAAACAGGTTGGTTTTGGACAAACTTAAATACTCTCACCTACTCGACTAAAAGCGGGTATGAATGGCTATTGAAGAAGAAATTTGGCTGGAATAATAATGAAAATTGGCTTTGGCTTTGGCGCTTGAGAATACCGGAGAAGATAAAGTGTCTGCTCTGGCTTTGCCTCAACAACGGAGTTTCCACAGCTAGTTACCGATTTCAAAGAGGTATTTCTACTTCTGATTTTTGTCAGAGATGTTATCTTGCTCTAGAGGATATTAACCACTACTTTAGGACTTGCCAAAAAGCTCGTCAGATTTGGATTAGCTTAAATTTGGGAATGACCGCTGAGGACTCTAGTTTGGAATTTGTGTCTTGGATTCGTTCTAATCTCAATAAAAATGAGTTTCTCTTTGCAGCGGCCTTTTGGTGGATTTGGAGGGATAGGAACAATGACATCTTCCACCAAGATGATTCATGGAGTAAGGAGAAAATTGTTCACTTAGTTAAACATGCTGCTCGAGATTTCTCTAATGTTGTTATCAACCAAAAACATATTATTCCTTCTTCTTTGAAATATAACTGGGAACCACCTCTAATGAATGTCTGTAAAGTGAACTGCGATGCAAGCGTTTTTGAAAATGAGCAATTAGATGGCTTTGGATGTATTATTAGAGACAGCATGGGAATTTGGATAAAAGGTTGTTCTGCTAGTATACCTCTTTCTAGTGTTCTCTGTTGTGAGCTTCATGCTATTTGGAGAGGGCTTGTTATGGCTTGGGATTGCGAGTGCAAAGAGGTCATATGTGAAACTGATAATCTTGATGCGTTTCTTCTTGTTTCGCGAGGCACAACCAGCATGATTAGGAATGACTCTGGTCTGCTTGACAAAATCAAAGAGATGCTCCAGCGCAATTGGACAGCTACTTTAGTGCTCATCCAGCGAACAACAAACAAAGCGGCTGATTTAATGGCTAAGACTGCTGTTTTAAACAAGCAGGTGTATCTAGAGTGGTTACTGCCTCCTAATAATTTAGACATTATTATTAGAGAGGAGTACTACTCTTTTTCTTAGGTCTTTTTTCTTTGTGTTATGTTCAGTCACCAAAAAACACAAAAAAAAAAACATATATTTTTATGGTTGCATCTAAAATATTTTGGTAAAAATAAAATTTGAATATTGAAATAATATGTGTGTGTAACATTTTATTAAATAAAAATATTTCATTAAATACTATTTCAATTATATTAAAAATCTAAATAAAATAATAATTATTTTGTAACAAAAATGCTAGTGGAAAAGAGACCCACTCATATTAATCCATTAATCCATCACAACGTTAAGCTCTTTCTAACACAAATTGGTTAAAGCATAAATAAATAACCATTTGTACCCATAAAAGATGAAAACGCTGACATATGTACCCACATTAAATCGAAACTAAATTTGTACCTACGTAAGATGTCCTCCGTGTGACAAAAGTACCCTGTCTTTAGAGGGTTGGAGTGCCACGTAGGGTACTTTTGTCACACGGAGGGCATCTTGTGTGGATACAAGTTTTGTTTCGATCTAATGTGGGTACATATGTCAGCGTTTCCATTTTTTATGGGTGCAAATGGTCATTTATTAAAGGACAAGACAGTAACTTTATCTCTCATTATATGTGTGAAGGAAAGTGCAAGTTGCTTTTCTATTATGCTCTTCAAACAAACAATTTCACCTATAAAATTCTCCCTTTCATCTCATCCTTTGTTATATTTTATTACAAATCTTATTAGTTGAAATGATGAGAACAACAATGTTCTATTAAAGTACAACGGTATACGTAAACCGCTTCCCATTATATATAATGCTCACAATTTCATTCAGTCTTCAGATTATCAAGGATCAGATAGAATCTTGTTAGGTAATGGTACAGATAATGATATTTCTTCCACTGGTCAAACATATCTTGTTAATCTTAATTCACATAAACGTTTTATACTTGATCAATTGTTGCATGTGCCTGACATTACAAGAAACCTGCTTAGTGTGCAAAAATTTTCACAAGATAATTCTTGTTTCTTTGAATTTCATGCTCATTCTTGTTTTGTCAAATCTCAGGTTACCAAGGAGAAGGGACATCTAAGAATGGAGTATGATAGTAATAAGTGGCTAAGAGAATGGGGTGTTAAATCTTAGCACATTTTTGCTGAATTTTAATTTCTGATTTTTCAACCAAATTTTAGGAGATATTTCTGGTTTTGTCTCGTGTCGAGTTGAAAGACACTTTTGTTTTTGTTTCCTGATTAACAGAAACAGAAAAAGGAATAGAGAAGAAGCATTAACACCAAATATATCTTGGTTCAGCCACTAGGTGCAATGTGGCCAACATCCAGTCTCCATTACAACAATGATGGAATTTCACCATGTTATCACAACATTACAAACACCAATTTCTTCCTAGGAACTACTCATTCCTATCTGGGACAAATCCAGATTCTACACCCAATCTGAATTTGACTAGAACTCAAAACCTAGCTTTCAACTGCAAAGTACTAACCCAACTTGTAAGAGAATCCCCATAGGATCATGAAACACAACAGATAGATGTACAAAGAAACTCTGTGACATCTATGGCTTTTTCTCTAATATTACACACTGCCTTTTTCTTACAAACCTCACTATGTTTGCCTTTTACCATGAGACTCAGACAGATAATACTAAGAAAAAGAAAACAAAATGAACAACATTAAAAGAGAAGAACTCAAAAAGCTTGGGTAGCTATGAAAACTATGTGCTTTCACTTTCTCTCCTTGATCTCAACCCTTGGCCATTCACCCTTAATATAGAAGGAGAAACTTCCAAGGTTGAAACCCTAACCCAGCAACTTCTTCTCCTACCAACGAGTAGCATCGGCTTCAACAAAGAGAGATGAGAGAACCGAGGCTGATGCATGCAAGCTTACCTCATCTTTCTCAACCTTTTTCATCAAGCTCCTTTAATCTGAACCCTTGATCTTGTCTTTGGCTCCAAGAAAGAATTTGGACCCTTGATGAGGTCCTAACATAGGACAGCTTCTTGCCTTCCATTTTTGCTTCTTCCTACGTGTAGCACAGCGGCTATCTTTCTTCTTTGATGAACAAAAATGAAACTAAACTTTTTCAACTTAGATTTGCTTCTTCACTGAGGCAGATTGTTTATTTTCTTGGGATCAAAATCTTGAAGCCATCTTCCAAAATATTTCTTTTGTAGTAAAGATATTCAATAGCCTTTTTCTTCTGATAGCTTCTTCTATCTTCTTCTCTGTTTATGGACATGACTGAAAGCAAAAGAAAGGAGAGAGAAGAGAGAGAAAACTTCCAAAGGAAGCATTCAAAGCACATTAAACTCAATTGAAATCTCACTTCCATTTTCAAAGATCAAAAGTAATGTCTACAACTTTCAATGTAATTAAATCAAATTGAATTTTTACTTTCAGTTACTAAGACATGGAGTCACGTGTTAGGCTTTTGGTTACTTGAGGAATGAAGTCAATTGAGTTGAGATTTGGATTCTATGTAACCGAAGCATGCTTTGAAGTCCTTGGGTTCTTTTCTTTGATTCATCAATTTTGATTTTATTATGGGCTTGTGATTTGGGCCACTTTGGATATCTTTCTTTTTCAATATTCAGTCATTAATATTAGAATTAATTTTGCCCAATGCTAAATTTTCTTTAACGATCTATTTGGGCTTGTGTAGCTTTGGCCCAATAGAAAACTAATTTGCTTTCTGCACACTTGAACAAAAATCATTAACCAACCAATTGGAAATTAATTAAGTAAGCTTTCAATAATATTTTTAATTTCCTAATATATATTTTAATAATGTTTGATCATCATTTCAAATATAAGTTTTCTAAACTCAATGGAGTATATGAATTTGACAATGTTGCTGTTCTCGCTGCTAATTCTCAGCCTCAAATACCTACATTTAATGTTGTTTCATACATATCTCGTCATAGTAATCATGTTCCTTTAGCTTTAAATACTCAATCCAGTTTATACAATCTCTGGCACCATAGACTTGGCCATTGTGCCTCTAAGACAGTCATCTCTGTAATGAAAATATGTAATCTCGCTATGAGTACTAATTCAATAAGGGCAGTTATAATGTACAGATTCTGAATGTGTACAGATGTACAGATTTTTGATTGAAAGAACACAGCAGCAACATGTGTTCGTGAGCCATGAGTGTGGTGCAGCGTGGAATTGAGTGGAGCAAGGGATGTCCACCACGGAGCCGAGCCTCCTACGCTGGGTCATGGGATGGCTCCGTTTGGTTTTAATTTGATGAATGGATGACCTTGCAATGACTGGGTCGGACAACAAAAAAGTGATGAGATGTTATTGTATGAAGAATATATAGTTGAAGGCCTTATGAATGAAATGTAACAAAAAAAAAATCTGTTATCTATTATAGATTTCTAATTTTACAACCCAAATATGCTCTGCATGTCAGTCCGTCGTTGTAATTGAAATTAAATATTTTTCTCCAAAATTAAAGAAGAGGAATGCCAGAGGGCCAGGAATTTTTGGTGATTTGTAGCCATCAAATAGCCATCAATGATGGTTTTAATGGTGTGAGATTGGTGTGATATTTCATCCAATAACTCACTTTTCTTTGCTGGTTACATACTGGCCAAAATTTAACAAAGTTGCTGGCCCCCTAGACTTTTCCATTAAAGAATTCTTTCTTCCTTCATGCTAATTTTACAACCAAAATGTGTCACATGTCACTCCATGTCTCCATCGTTGCAATTGAACTTAAATCGTTCCCTCAAAAATTAAAGAGTTCTCCCCTCCTCCATACTAATTTTACAACAAAAAGGTGCCACATGTCACTCCCTCATTGTAATTGAAATAAATTCTTTTCCTCCAAAATTAAGGAGTTCTCTCAAATATTTTCAAATATTTATTACATATAATTTGGAGAGAATACTAATGTTATAATTAAAAGTTAGAATCAAAATTCAATTGTTTTTAAAAAAATAATTTTGAATTAATTTTATAACTATCAATATAATTTTTTTATGCTAATATGTAATTATATTTTTATATACATAGAGAGAAAAAATATTATCTTTAAATAACAAGTATAGAAATTAGATATTTGTATCTGTGCAACAGACTTAACACCTAATTAAATATAAAAATATAGACGTTAAGTTGTATCAAATTTTAGATAACGAATATTAAAATTAATTGTTAATGATAAGTTAGATATTTTGATATAGAAATAATCACTAAATATCTTATTATTTGATTTTTTTTTATCTATAGATACGTTGATCTTCTTAATTAGAGACTTTTGTTAACCTAGGCCTTTTTTTGTGAAAGTACTTTGATTTTATAAATCTTTTGTGCCATACATTAGGGGTGTTAATGAGCCGGGTGAGACCGGATTTAATGTGACCCAGACCCGACCCGAAATATGTACGGGGTGTAAATCATGTTGCTTGTATGCGAAGTTTGTATTCGTAGGTTTTGATGAATGACAAACCAACAAACGACATGAAAGACAAACCAACAAACAACTTGAATGAACAAGCACGTTGAAAGATCAACCAACATTCAACATTGAGGAATGAAGAGTTGAAAGCAACACAACAACAACAAGAAACTCAAGTCCACAACATTTGAAGACAAGTATAGTGTCTTAGGACTTAGGTAACTTCTTGTTAAGAACCAATTGCTAAAATCTCTCAACACACACTCCCAAAATGTTTTGATGCACATCTTGCAATTCGATGCTAGCCAAATGGTTTAAAAACTTGTTTTCAAAGGTATAAAAGCATAGGAATTGACTCCAACAAGTTTGAGATCAATCCTAAGTATTTTGAAGTGATTTTAAGCCATTCTTTAAGGTTTGCATCGATGCACACACATCTTGCATCGATGCAAAGTAGTTTACGTCGATGACATAATATTTGGTTCAACTAACGAATCACTTTGCAAGTTTTTCTCAAACCTCATGCAAAGTGAATTTGAAATGTCCATGATGGGCGAACTCAACTTCTTCCTTGGTCTTCAAATCAAACAAGGAAAAGAAGGAACTTTCGTTGGCCAAACCAAATATTGCAAAGAATTGCTCAAAAGATTTGGAATGGACAATGTTAAGGCAATGGACACACCAATGAGCACTACTTGCTACCTTGACAAAGATGAACAAGGTAAAAACATAGATGTAAAGAAGTATAGAGGCATGATAGGATCATTACTTTATCTAACGGCAAGTAGGCCAGATATCATGTTTAGTGTATGCATGTGTGTGAGATACCAAGCTAATCCTAAGGAATCTCACTTAAGTGCGGTGAAAAGGATTCTGAAGTATCTCATAGGAACATTAAATGTTGGATTGTGGTATCCAAAAGGATCCACTTGTGATTTGATTAGTTATTCCGATTCCGATTTTGCCGGTTGCAAATTGGATAGGAAAAGCACTAGCGGCACTTGTCACTTGCTAGGAAACTCTCTTGTTTCATGGCATAGTAAGAAACAAGTGTAGCCTTGTCCACCGCCGAAGCCGAGTATGTAGCCGCCGGTAGTTGTTGCGCCCAAATTTTATGGATGAAACAACAACTTGTGGACTATGGACTCATGCTTGATCACATTTAACACTTTTGTATATTGTCTTTAACTTTCGCAAAAAGATTCATTGTTGTTGCAATACTCAATTCACCCCCCCTCTTGAGTAATTGTGCATAGGTTCTACACGGGGCCTGTTTGTGATACCCGAACTCGGCCTGAGACCCGATGAAACCTAGACTCTTTCGGGCCACGATTATACCAGGTAAATATCGGGTGAAAACTGGGCCATTAACATAACATTATCTTGATACATTCTTGTCTATTGTATATATATAATTTTACAACTAAAATGTGTCACCTGTCATTTTTCATTGTAATTGAATTCAAATTAACAACTAAATGTGTCAGATGACGTTCTGTTATTCAAATTGACAAAAAACATGTACATCGAAAATTAATAAACTCACTTCTTAAATTCTCTCATGTATCTCTCTCCCTTTTTCTATTTCTCTCTACTCTTCCCACTCTATATATAATTTGTAATTTATATTTTATATTAGTAATTCGAAAGATCAAACTGTGTCATCGGATATTTTTATAATAATAAAAATTAAATTTTTTCTTTTAGAATTAAGAAACAGAACCCGTATCCCTAATCCACGAATAGGAATTCGTATATTCGTGAGAGACGAAATGCTATATACAAATTCGTAGGAGAGGAATCCTGAACTGTAAAAATTCAGTTGATTTGCTTTCTGGTTTCTGGGACAGTACACAACGAGAGAAATTTCGGAAGCTGAACCCCGAATGTCAAACCTAGAAAATCCTAACCATGAAAACGGCGAACCATGTTGTGTGACCCAGAGAACCAAATTCCGTGAACACCCTACCTGAAATCTGAAATCGCAGTTGATTTGTTTATCCCGTTTGTTGAAAGAACACCATGACCCTGTATGTTGGACCGTGAACCCTGAACCGTGTAGAATGAGATGTGTATTTGGAACCCGAATTTGTAAACCGAAATTCGTATTCCGAAGTCCGTTAATATTAAACCGGGATTCGATAAACCGGTTAGTAGAGTGGGTTGAATCGTAGATGAAAGGGTTGAATCGACAAAGCTATTGGTTCATAATTTTTTTGTTTTAACCGATAAGTTACTTGTTGAACCGACAGAATCCATTTTTCTTAGATATCGAAGATAAAATAGTCAAAGTTGCGAATTATTTTTCAAAATAAGAAAACAATATTCGAAGATTGGAATTTTAAAAATTGATATGGGTTTTAGTTTATTCCTAAGGCAGTAACATAGTCCGTTTAGAATTAATATAAAAAATACTAAATTATTACCGAAGGTTAAAGATTTTATCAGCAATTATGAATTCAAATTTAATATTAACAATACTGAAATAACCTTTTATTTAGTTCTAAGAGAATATAAAAGTATTTTACGATTAATATATTTCATGTGCATTTAAGTGTGTAACGACATGTCAGGAGAAATAATTATATTTGACGTTAATAGTATGAATAGTCATGTAAATGGAAGAATGCAATTGAACCACTATACAAAATGTTTGAGTGAGTCAGTGTATTAAAATTAAACTTTGATGGCTATCAGTGCTTAAGAGAAGAGGCGGCTATATGTAAGCAGTTAGCCTCCCTTTCTTATTAATCTGACTTGTTCCCTTTTCAAAGGAAGTTAGGAGATTTTTGTTAATGTTGTCTCCTGTTGGGTTTATGGACAGTTTATTTTTGTCTTCTGAGCAACAGAAATAGATAGGGAATAGAGCAGTATAAGTATAACGTAGATGTATCTTGGTTTAGGTAGTAATTGCAATGTAGCGTACATCTACTCTCTGTCACAATGCTGATCAAATAGGACTAACTTTTTCGCCGAGTTACATACACCAATGTTTTGAATAGGATCTACCAAATCCTAGCTGGGACTAATCCATACTCTGGCCAAATTCGAATTTGAGCAGGACTCATCGCAGCTTTCAACACCCGAGTGCTAACAAAACTTGCAAGGGAATCTACATAGGATCATGAAACAAAACCCAAAGATGTGTAAGGAACGATTCCGGTCAAAGTCGGTTAGAACCGATCAAAGTCAGTCGAAGCATGCGAAAACTTCGTAGAATCGGCAGAGAACGGTTCAACCAGACTGTTTGCGAGAAAACTTCAAGGTTCATGAATTTGGGGTTTGTCGCTGACTATAACTGCATCTGGGGTTTGCTCACTCAAGAGGAAGGATGTTAGATGTAGGGTGTAAACCGGTCGGTTTTTTATTGTGTTGGACTTGACCGGCTGGCTTGACCGGGTTAACCGGGAACCGGCCAGTTGGCCGGTCCGGTTAACGCCAAAAACCAGTTTGTAAAAAATTGCTGAAAAAACCGGTCAACTCGGTGGTTAACCGGTTGAACCGGTCAGTTTATTTGAAGGTCCGGTTGTTTCATTCACATCAAAACGGTGCGGTTTTGGATTTACTTTTTTAAAAAAAAAAAAACAAAAAAAATGAAACGCGTTAAGACCCCCGAAATGCCCCTTCTCCCTTCTCGCTCACTCTCAATCTCACTCTTACTAGAAAAATCCCTAATTTCAAAGGTGGCAGCTTTGGAGAGGAGCGGAAGAATGAGCAGAGCCCTCGGAAGTGGCGGAGGAAGGAGGCGGTGGGGCTGTGTCTGAGGTTGATGTGCATGGCTTCTTCTCATTGTTTCAGTGTCTCTCTCACTCTCAGTCTCAGCTGCCGCCACTTTTCTCCTAACTGTCTCGGTGCTCGCTGTGAAGCCCGCCTCTTTGTCGTCGTCAAAATGCCTTTGTCTTCGAGCCACATCTCTCTGTGTCAAGCAACACGCTCTGCGAATAGCGAACATACCCGTGCCAAGAATATCATTAGAGGTAAAGGAATTGTTGTTCAGAATTCTTTTTTGTGCTTGTTGAATTTGATATGCTAGGTTCTAGCCTCCAAAAGCAAGTGTATGTTGTTGCCAAGAATATCATTAGAGGTAAAGGAATTGTTCTTAGATAATGAAATTGAATAGGAGAATTATGCAGCAACAACACCAGGTTATTGTTGTGCAAGAGCCAACAAGTCATAGAGTGAAAGAGAATTTGAAAATATAAGAGAAAAATGATTTAATTATGATATGCATGACTCTTTTACACTGAAATGTACAAATGATAATACCTAGTTACTGCTTTAGTATTTGGAGAATATCTATATGTATATTAAAATTTAATAAATTTAATATGTATTGAATTAAAACGGTTCAACCACGGTTTGACCTCAGTTAAATTATTGAACCAATCACTTGACCGGTTCGATAACCGGTTTGATTCTCACAACCTTAGTTTTTTTTTTTTTTTCATAGTATAGTTTTTGCCTTTTACAATTTGGATAACCTAATACCAGCATGAACTCGCTCGTCTCTCTTGTAATAAGTTTAGATTTTTTCATAATAATTCTTTCAACGGTCAAATAAGATGATCTTAGTACGTGGCTATGTATCATACTGTTGCATGGTTGACCAGGTCATATCCAACGTAGGGTGCGACCCTGGTAGTGCTCCCGCGCGGACGTCTCGTGTGCGGCATGATGGACCTCCACGGTTGGACGCTCGTTGCCGGGGAAGCCGTTCAGTGTTATAACAATGGCGTCCTCGGGGTTTCTAACACTCTTCAGCAAGACTTAACGTGTCTCCTCCTTCGAGTTAATGTATCACCGGGCCAAGTCGGACGGGGATCGGAGTGCAACAAGGAGCATGTCGGTGGCAATTGTTTATGCTAACCCCTCTCATGATCAGATTGTTTGGGTTGGGTGTAACACGTATTTCCTATTACGAGGTACACCAACGACGTATTCATGAGTTTTTTCTTTTAATGTAACAAAGTTGTAACACAGTAGCAGATTGAACGGGGAATATCGAGTATAGATCACCGTCACAGTTTAAAGAAGAGTCTGCAATAAGAAAGGAACCTTAATTCCATTCTTACACCAAAGGGGAACTCCCCTTCCCGCCATTAAATGCATCTGCATGCATGGGACGGTATGCTTGATCGTAACACTTAAACACTTATTACAGCCTAACTGAACATGTAATTTTGTTGTTCCCATTAAACACGTGCACGGGACTTGATTCCATGCATACATTTGTTAATTTTTGCGCAACAGATATGGGCCACGCGCCCACGCCTAGAAACTTGGTTCAAAGATGTTTGTTATTTTTAATGTGAACCCACTTGAAAGTGATAATTATTAAGAAAGTTAATAGGGCTAAGACCAATGTTCATCGTTAGAAAGTATGTGCACAGGACTTATTCAACTACAAGTGTGATTGTCATTAAAAACAGTCAATGGTGATTACACATTGAGAACATGTTACGTTGGTGTGGCTGAAAAAACTGGAAAAAAAATGGAAATTTGGTTAAGTTGAAGAAACTGTTTCCTTGCCTTGTGTAGGTTGTCGCTAGATACTTTGGTAGAGTAGCTAACTTGTTAGTCGCCGCGGCCTCCCTAAATGTGAAATTTGCCGCGACATCCAACAACGGGAAGGATGCTGGTAGTCTGCTTCTTACGTGGTTGGTAACTTTCTTGCCAATTTCACCCAATCCCATGCATGGAGTCGATTGTGAAGATGTAGGAGGGGGATCTTCTTTTCGCAACGCGAGGGGGATACAGCTGTTGACATAATGGTTGTTGGATGCGCCGTTGGCATCCTAGTAGCATGTATGAAGTAGCATGTTTGAGATGTGAATTGTTGTGGAGGTAACTCTGATATCCTTTGCGAGAGAGTTTGTGGTGGGAGAGTAGTATTTATAGCAAAATGTTTGCGGTCCGTATGGTGTGTGTAATTACAATTTGGATTGGAGCGGACCGGACTAACTGATGTTTTCTCAATAACCACATGAACCGGACTCTAACCTGGTTCGTTATAGTTACTTCAGCATAGCAAATCATATTCAGAATGGTGTCCATGTGTTTGTGATTTGGCCAACGTTGACCCACCGTTCCTAAACACGTGAATGCTGTGGTTAGGCAGTTATGCTACTCTCGGTCCGACCCGACCGGGCTAGTGGATTTAGTTGTAAACAGTTAACGTGAGACCCAACTACGAACCGGTTCCTCATTGTTACGAAACCCAAAGCAGCATATCCAACTTCTTCTAAATAGTCCGGTTACTCTTCAAATAGTAACACACCGAGTTTGTATTATATTTGACACAGTGAATTTTTGTAAACCCTAGCGTGCAGTATGTTTAGTCGTTATGCGCTATTGGTCTTTGGTGGTTTAAACAACCCTTGGCTTATAGCAGCATCATTGATTCGCCAAAAACATGACCAAGTATATTCACGTGGCCAACCCCCGTAAATTACGACGTCGTTTATGGTACCCTCACTTGAAATTTTCTGTTCGCGCCAACTCATTACCTATGGCCCTCATCTCACCATGATGCGACGTTCGGATTGACGTCGCTGGCTTTAGTCTCAGTAATTTCTTGGGTAAAGCGCAATGGTAAAAAGACCGCAAAGTACACACAAACCCTTCGGTGGTTATACTAACATGTTTAGGTTTTGCCATACATGTATCCGTCTTGCCATTAGAGCAAAGTAGTTAGGGTAAATTGGGGAATTTGTTCTACTTCCATTCAACAAATTTAGCCACGCGTATGATGAGGGTCACAAAAACTTCTTAGGCATGCTTGGCTTTCACCCCACTTGTTATAAGCATTGACGTGGAGGAAAGCCTGAATCCCCATGGGAGGTCCTTCCTGAAAGCGACTGTTTATTCCCACGCGGGAATCTACTACAGGAATGAGACAGAACAGGCCACGCAGTGGAGTGGGCCGTTCCCAACACGGCTGACTGAGGCTGGACACGTGCAACGTACTTAGTGACGAACTCATCCCACACAGCAAACGCATCGTACGATCCCATGTGAGTATATTCTCCACGCCATTGCTCACCCCCTTAGATGCTGCTTTTTTCTCTTGATGCTTCATGTACTTCGACTTTATCCCTCGCCCCGTCATGTCGCACATGGTCACCAGCACGTGCTTCGCATGTGCGTCTGTCAGGAAATACTCGTGGTGGACTATTCTCGTGACGTTGACCACAAAGAAACCTCACAAGAGGGATGCACTGTTCACGTAGGCCATTACATTACTTGTCCAGTTGGGTTAGGTAAATAGCGATGCACTCGGGTTAGAAGTTACGTTTCCTAGTCATTGCAGTGCATAGACCTCGTGAAGTTAAATATCACGGTGACTAGTGAAATCTCACCACAGAGGAAAGCCGTCAGATACGGGAACAGTGATATATGGGCTTTATTTTTCATATCTTTTTCTTCCACAATAGAACTTTTTTTCAAAATGAGCGACTTGAACGTCTTTGACTTTTTTTATTTCTCGGGCTCACATATCCATAATGGTGGTGGAGCCTTTGTACATTTTTGTGGGCCTACTACATAAGTGGCCCAAGAATGGGAAGAAATGTGATGGGTAGGGTACATATTTATTGGTGGGTCATGGTCCAAGAAATAGGATGCCCGCGTATATAGTGATTTAAGGCAGCCACGTGTTGTTAGACCGAAGCCCAACCGAATAAGGCCAAACTACCAAAACAAAACCCGACCCGGAACAAAATTCCATCCCCAGCAGACCCGATTCATCGTCCCTGAACCTAACCCATTTCATTGTTTTCTCGATACCTCTACTGCTGCGCTCCATGGCTGCCGCTGCTGCGCTGCTTTGTTCTTCGATTTGTTACTCTAAATTCTTCATCTTTCGGTCGCTGCCTTGAGTGCTATCCCTCTCCGCTCCCCATCGTTCCAACGCCAGCTCCTCCTCTTGTTGTCGGCGTCTCTGCTCCTCCTCGGCTGTCTTCCTCTTCTCTTGACCCACCATGCTTTCCTACGTGTGCTTTTGTTGCATTCTCTTCGATTTATTTCTCTTCTTTTTCACAAATCCTATAGACTCAACATGCTACCCCAACGAAACTGAATCAAGCCGCGCTCTTCTCCCTCGCTGCTGCCAATTTGTAAGACCAGTCTCCATGGGTGCTTGACTCTCCCTTCCTCCTACCTAAATCAGCGACAGCTACATGCCCAATTTCCTCCTGGACAGAATCAGCTACTTGCTCTTGGAACCTGCCCAACCTGGTATCAATAGCCACCGCCGCCGTCAACCGAAGGTTGCATTGATACCACGCCTTTTACTTCGCTGCATTGATACTCCGATCTCGAGGAAGCAGATAAATGAGTGTCCTCCCCGCTGCGGTAATAGCAAGCCGTTTCGTAAAATTCGTAAATCGTTCGAGGACAATTATGATGTTTTCTTAAGTGAGTTTCTTCTTTCCATGTTGTGTATGTTTATATTTGTATGACTCGGTAAAAATTGGAAGTCTATCGTCCGATGGTCTTTGGAGTCCTAAGATGTTAAGTACGTAGCTTTTCTTCATGTTGTGTTGCTTGAATACTGTCTTTTTGTTACCATGGCATGGATTCCTTATTGATGATTTTCAGTGATTTTTCTAAACCGCGAGTATTGTTTGGATTGTAGGCGTCCCCGTTGTTTATCGTTTGGAGCAAGGCCAGCCGAATCAGCAGGCAAGCCACAGAATGGATCCTCTCCTAAGGTGCATCCTTCTGGCTCCAGATGCTCGGCCTCAGGAGCGTGGTGAGCAGTGTGTCGGGAATGCAGACCGACATAAGGAGGTTGTCGGACGCCTTAGCTCGACATGATGCGGTGGTTTTGGAGCTAAGGGACGCAATCAGGTTGCTAACCGGGGAGAGGTCGCCTGGTTTTAACGGGGAGCTGCTTGCCGGCCTTTGCAGGTTTTGCAATTGCAACCAGAAGAACACATATTTCAACTTACCCAAAGAGAATCGTTCAAAGAAAAAAGCTAGCAAGACCTGCCGGCGGGCTGAGCATACCCGGCGTCCGGTGCCGGAAGTAAGTCTGGTCATCGACACCACATTCAGCATGGATCACTTCCCCTTTACCACCAACAGATCCAAGAAATGAACGAGGAAACCAATCAAAAGTTGGAAGGAGCCACGGTCAAAGCGTGTTCCGGAAGTGGTACGACTCCAACCTGAAAACTTTTGTTCCATCGATTACAAGTTATACGTAGTTGTTTTCAATTGCTGGTTCTCTGCACACCCCTTCGTTTATTGTGTTTCAGGTGGATCTTAGTTCCGACGACGGCGTGGCAAAGACCAAAGGGCACACAACTATAAAAACTGTAATCAATGCAACCGGGCGGTCTGGCCAGGATAAGTTTCATGGCCATGCCGCGGATTCTGCCGCGGTCGTGAACTTAAGCGGGTTACTAAGTATGCAAGTGGACAGCATTCCAAAGGTCAGTATATACGTATGTGTCACGATAAGGTTATTCGCAGTTTCGTGTGTCCCATCACCATCTCCTATCTGTTGGGCATGTGTAATTGGTTGGGGTTATTGTAGTCCATGAACCTGGTATTCCATCCCACGGTAGATATGAACCTGTCCGGGGTGGAGTTGGCAGTTGCTGCTTACATTTTCAACAGAGATCTTCCAGAGAGGTAAGCATTCCAGTTACACCGAATTTATGCTGGTCTCCTTCAATTTTTCAGTATTGCAATCACACGGCTTCGAGTTCGCCACACCTGTTTTAACTCAATCTAACATATCGCCCTAATGTATGCTTTGTTTTCTTTGTACATTACCTGCAGTGAGGTTCTTATTGACATTGGGGACTGCTTTGCAAGTAGGGGAGCGCTGATAACTCTCGCCCCGAAAGAGGAGGTTGTTGACGATGTGAGTCCCTGTCACATCTTCATGTATCAATCCCTTGGGTCTTTACACCTGATTCAAGGCACATGCCTTCTTAAGTTGGCATGACTGGTGTTTTCCTTACCATGTGTAGGTACTGAATGTAGTTATTCGTATGCTGACAAATGGATCGCAGCGCAGTTGTTGGTTCCTTCCCACAGTGGTCATGGTAAATTCATTGACTGAGTACAAACAAACTTCACTTGGTATTACTGTTTCCTTTCATTCCATGCACACATATGATGACGATGTTGTGGCATAAAGAAAATCATTGAGACCCAGGTACGGTCTAATTTATGGAAACCACCATTCCTATGCCAATTTCCTTGCATCGATAACTTATCACTCACTTGTAATCTAAGCTACCATTGCTGCGAATATATTCTGTTGCCTACCGAAATGAAACCCATGTGTAGTGTGAACCCAGTTACGTAAGGCCATGCAACAAAAGGAAGACCCTCATTCACAGAAATCATTAACATATCACATTTTACTTTGATTGCCTGTTTATTTAAAGTCTCACCCTGCTCAGCATCTGCCCTATAGTGGGATGAAATGCCAACTTAACGGGTTCAATTTTTTCGCAGCAAGCGGCACTTGGTGGTCGCTCGCTAACGTCGGCGAACATGACGTCGATACGCAACAACTACATGCGCAGCAAGGTGGACCAGACGACGAAGGTAAGTACACCGACGCCGAAAATTTGTTCTCCTATGCTTGTTTTCGAATTTGTAGCGCAATTTCATACCCAGCATTGTTATGGATTTACTTGAAGGTTTACCAGCCCATGTGGTGTGATCAACACTGGTACCTTATGATTATCGACATCCCGCGAATGAAGTTAGTGTATCTAGACTCACTCCGAGATCTGCGTGAAGCAGATGCAAGGAAAACTGTGATGGTTCGGGTGGTAAGTCTCGGCATTGTTGGGACAACCACATGGCCACAGATCGAACGGGCGACTCATATCAATGGTACCTAATACCTATGCTTGTATTTTGTAGGCACTTTACCTTGAAGGTTTGACGCTGGGAAAGTCATTGCTATCGGGGCCTGAGGCGCTGCGTCCTAGGTTCTCAGCCTTCGAGTTCGAGGAGCCGGAGGTGCCTCAACAAGCGGGGGACTCGTAAGCCCCTACATTTTCAAATTATGTAAACTTAAGTGGTTTTCTTGTTTTTTTTTAACTGTCTGGTCCTTCTTGTGATAACAACAACAACCCTAACTATCCGAGGTAATTGTTCCCAAAATAGCATGGACTGTGGCGTGTGGGTAGCACAGTGGATGATTCGAGAGCACCTGTGGCAAGATCACGGGGTACAGGTACAGCTAATCCTATGTTTACATTCAGCTCGTTAAGATTACGTTGAACTAATCGACGCATCCAATTATGACATGACGACGGTATTCGCTTGACTTCTCTTTCAGAATGTCAACAATGCGACTAGGATGCGGTTGGCAGTGGATTTGGTGATGAAGTCTCACAACGACCTAGGAGAAGATGCTGTTTCCAAAGCAGTCCGGCATTGGCAACAGAAAGCAGCCTAGACTGAAGCCATTTTGGGTTGGAAATGGGTTTACTGGTATCATGTTTTGTTTGGGTACGTTCCGTGGATTTGGCCAGTTGGCAGGGCAGTCTACTAGATCAGACCGTCATAAACATGCACACCAACGCAATGTGTTGCATTGGAGTTGGGTGAAAATTTAGTATCTGCATTGTTTTGATGATGTAATCTTTGAAAGTTATGCTCAAAACCTCTACCTGAAGCAGTTTTGTTTTGGATGTATATGCAAACCGTTATATTTCCTATGTGTGATACTATCTCATACTGCTAAGTAACAACCTTGTAAAATTATTATGTGGTAGTCGTAAGATATTTGGGATTTGGCTATGGTGGTAAAAAGATCTATTTTAAATAATAAAAAATTAGTCATCCATTTAAATTGGTAAATACAATAGTAATTGTGTATTTCGACAATTGAAATAACTAAATTATATATTTTTAAAAAAATCCATTTAAGGTGAACATAATATTAGAGCATGGGATAAATAGCGAAAAGAAGGAACGGGAAAACAGGAAGTCACTGTTTCCGCCATTCGAAAACGGAAAATTTTGTTTTCATCTTTTAGAGTTAAGCAACCCAAATTTTTCTCCACTCCTTTCCATTTATAAATGAACCCAACAAATTTTATATTTTACAAAACCTCCCAGGGCATTAGATGACCACATTTTTTTTCCTCACAGCACAACCAGCCTACCTGTTACTCACCCTAAGGTATTTTGGCTACTGCACTATCTGTTTTTTTGATCAACTGTAATCAAATCAATTAAAGAAACATTGGTGTAGGAGTTTCAATCAAAGAGACACAGAAATCGCATAGATATCTCCATATATATCCTTGCTTAATAGTATTTGTTAACTTCTTCTAAAACACCAAATTACTAAATTTGCAGTATCTCCCTAATTCTTTTCACCTGCAAACTGGCACTCAAAGGATAAAATGAAATCAAATCCAACATGGAATACGCATAAGCAGCTAACCACGTACAAAAACAAAATGTAGAATGAAATGAAGTTTAAATTTAGTTTGCACAAAATTCGACCAACTATGCTCGTATGTTAATTTCATGGCCTAAATTGGAGAAAGCACTGCACAGAGAAAAATTTCATCTATGAACTAATGTCTGTGTATTCTGAACAACTATTCAATGACAATGCAAAAGCTATTACTAAATATTCCTGAAAGATAATAGTGCAGAAAAAAAAAGTCAACTGCAAACCAACACAGATAGTTCATACTAGAATACATTACCTACCTTGAACTCTAATGTCACTAGCAATAGATAAACTTACCTAAAAATTCAATTGATCACTAAAGAAAAATCAGCATAACTCAATCACAATCGTCAATTGAATTCAGATACAAGAATATGGGTTTTCTAATTGCTCCTCTTGGGCTGTGATATGGTTGGGTTAGCATGATGGCCTAATAACAAGTAACAAGGCTAATAGATTAATATTATTACATGGTTATTAGGCCATTCTGGTTTTCTCAGCAGGTTCTAATTCATTCATGAGCACGGTACTGCAGGGAGATATAAATAACAATGAAATGAAATGCAAATTCATCAATGATTTTTACTAACCACATGTACAGGTTTTTTCAAATTGTCAACTCATTCATCATGTGCAATTAAAGGTTAACAAGTCAAACATAAAGGTATTATAGTCCTGACAGGCAGGATAGGTTCACAATTGCAACTTATCACCATATACATTGCCATTGAACATATGCTGGGTAAAGCTACACCGAAACATTACTAGCGAACACAGAACTAGCTATTCCCGTTATAGCCCATTTAACCTAACCAGAAGAATCCTTACCATATGTCATAATTGCCATCCACCTGTGCATCATGCCCTTGTTAACACATTTTTTCCACAACAAGACCGACTAAGGAATCCGCAAGAATGGCCCAACTACATCCCTGTTTCTTCTCACCAGCAACTTGTGTTTGCTTTTATACGCAACCATTCCTTCTGCTGCACGATGGCCTGCCCACGGCATTTTGTTCACATCAACAACAAAAGCACGGTCCTTCAACAAAACATGCAACTCAATACAAAAAAAAATAAGTGGGAAATCACTTAACACATCCAACTGGTTTTTCCACTACTACCTGTGATAGCCAATGCTCGAATAGTTCTTCGTTGGTGTGCCTTGTCGGATTAGACATTCGGCTGACATCGTTTCCATGAGACTCCCCTCTGTGGCCGGAGCAACCCTGCGAAGCAAAGAACTGTCCAATGTGTTGCCCTCCGAGGAAGATGTTGGCACTACCGCCCCCGACACCCATTAGGGGGTTCCACTCTGTTTCACTAGACCCATGATTGTACCCCGGTGTTGCACCCTCACGACGGAGTGAAGCGGTGTGGCCTAGGTCGCCCATCTCATCAATATTGCGCTCCGAATTCTGCATACATCACTCACATCAGTTGACCCTAACCAACCCTAATCCATTTTCTTAAGCATGGAATGCAGCATTGGAAGTGAAAATTTAATGAAACATCTACTACAAAGAGATAACCAAACTGTAAGTTCCGAACAAACTTTTAACCAACCCAATCCAAATTTCTCACGAACCTAATAATCCTGTTATGTTTTTGTTGTGGTATGCTGTTAGCATTAATAGTATCAAAGGATAGTAGGTTTAGAATCACTTTTAACTCGACCCCTAACCTGGAATCTTCCAGCAGATTTATCTCTCAAAGTTGCAGACGGGGCACTCCCCATCCCAGAGGAACACTCCGCGCAACCTGGGACCGCTCCCCCTTCAGTGTCAGGTCCACGATGGGCCCGATGCCACGTGCATGTCTTCTTCGTATGACCATGAACCCCACAGCTTGTACAACGTCGTCGCTTCGTTGGTATCTCACACTTGCTGCCCGGTTCTGGCTCTACCTCCTTTCCCTTCCTCGGAGCCCCCTTTGTTTTTGAAACCGGTGGATCCTTCAGTGCCGGCGGCATTGATAAACCAAGTTGGCTTCCGACCCGGCGGTATGCTCTTCGTTGAAGGTCCTCCACAAGGGTGGCAATGCCTTCCCTAGCGACAACAAACTCCGCGGGATCTTCAGAACCAAGTCTGGCAACCAAATTCATCAAACCACTGAGGGCACCATATCGGAGCAAGCGTCCCTGAGGGCCATCTGTCACTTGGGGGGGGGGGTTTCGAACTCCAGTCCTTTGCATCCTTGCAACACCTGCTCAGAATAAGACCCTTCGGGATTTCTTCCAACCCTTCATACTTCATGACACATAATATATGACTACATGGAATTCCCTCACTGTTCCATATTGAACACTCACACTCAATCTTTTCCTCGTTCGGATCATACAACACCTTGTGTATCTTGTTAGGTTTTCCCATCTTCGAAAATTGGTATACACTAGTAGTGCTAATGCTGTCCCTGCTCCGAAACAATAAACTCGCGACACCCTTAATCTGTTTCTTTACTTCCCTAAAAATTGCTCGTGTATACACCTTTGATGCAAAAAGCTCGATCGAATCAAGGCCGGTCGTTAGCACCGGAGTATAGTACGTGGAATAGAATTGGGCAGTTACTTCATTATTCCGGTAGTCCTTTACAACCCGGTCCAAACTGTGTACGAGTTCCAAAATGCTATCAGTTGACTTGAGAAAACCCTTTATAAAAGCATTTATCCCTTCATATCTTGAAGTTGTCTTGTAACCCGCACAGAATGTGCCCCGTAGGTAGGCCATTGCCCAGCTTTCTCTGGTTTCGTACGTGTTTTGAACCCAAGTATTATCAACTAGGCCGAGCGACTCAACCGAAGACTTCCAATATAACTCAAAGTCGTCGACTTCAAAATTTGCATACAGAGCTTTCTTAAAAACCTTGCGAAATTCAAGATCCTTCACCCTCTGGACGCAATTCTTTTCTAGGTGCCAAGCACATAGTCTATGTGTTGCGGCCGGCATCACCTCCGCAATGGCAGCACGCATTGCCTTGTCCCCATCCGTCACAACTACGCATGGCCTCTTCTGTCCCATAACATCCAGCAGGTTCAACAACACCCACCGATAAGTTCGGACCTCTTCATCCTCTAATAGCGCAAACCCGAATATGGATGTTTGTTTGTGGTGATTTGAACCAGAGAAAACCACCAATGGCTTCTTGTACTTGTTAGAACGATATGTGGAGTCGAATGCCAGGACATCACCAAAGACCTGATAATCCGAAATCATCTCACCATCCGCCCAAAATAAGCTACCCAAACGATTCTCCGTGGTGCGTGTGTAACGTGCGACCGTCATCATGTCCGCATTTGCCTTGCCCTCTAAGTAACTAATAGTTGCTGATGCATCACCATCACATATTCGCTCAACCCTTTGCCCATGCACATAATTATACAAATCCCGCTTCGTAAATCGAAGCATGCCATACCCATCAGACTGCCCAGCCATGAAAGCCATTATTTTCGAGGTTGCGATCCCAAACTACTTGAAATTATCCACCTGTGCCTTGTCGCCCGCACTCATCTTCCGGTGACTTGGGAGGAGATGTGTGAACATCACCGGGGCAAGCTCATGGTTGTGTTCGTCCATGATGGTTCTCACTTTCCACACGTTGTGTTGCACATCGTAATAAATCTTCAACTTAGCCTTACAATCCGTCCGGCTCTCAAGCCTCTCCTCCCTTACTCGCTCAGGACGGTCATAGTGCTTAGAATGTCTTGTCCCTTGTCGATGGCAAAAAAAGTCTCTTCTGACTAAAACCCCATTAACCCGAGCTACATCTCCCTTCCGAACTCCAAAGCCCCTCAATTTTGCAAACTCCTTGTATGCAGCATAAGCATCTTCCTCCGTCGCAAATTGTCTACCCAAGAAGTCATTCGCGACGACTTGCCTGCTTGTCGTACCGCTTGCCACGTCATTTATCCCACCAGATTCCTTGCAATATGCAGCATCCGCAGCACCTTGCTCCCTTGCTTCGGGACCAATGTCGTCCACATCATCGTATTCATCGTCGGTACCACGGTAATGTCCCGAATATTCATCGGAACTGCCCGCATCGGACTCATGACCCTCAATGTCGAACATGCGGTTGATATCCATCGCCCAATGCTGTGTGACTTCCTACCCTGAATCCATACAATCCAGAGACATGCAACTCATAATCGCAGAAGATATAAACTAAAAGCATGTACCACAAATACCAGGACGGAGGGAATATTCACTTCCATAAATAAGGCACAATACCAGTTCATTGAATCTACATTAAGAGAAAATTCAGCAACCATTTATCTCGCTTTCACAAACACCCACTCATTGTAACTAATAACAACGTCCATAACTACTTAATTCATCGACACATTCACAAGAACAACCAAACAGTTAGTGGCATACCTGAACCATCAACAAACTAGCTACGGTCACCTCTCTTACTTAACTAAGTAAACTTAATTCGAATGACGATGCGTTCCTTGCAAGACAAGGTTCATCAAATTTTTACCCACTATCCAAAGCCCGGCAACTTTAACTTTTCTTAACTAACTTCAACAGAAATACTAGCAACCCAAAGCCCATCTTAGGCATAATAGGGTCCTCACCCCAACTATACACAAATGGGTGAAACACCCTCTCCACCAAATAATCACATCAATCAAAAAACTTCAACCACTAGCATGTACTTCAATGTATCACTATACCTCCTATACACGCTTCATTCTCATTTGCATACATGGCATGTCTCATATGAATAAAAAAATCCAAGTTTCATCATCCTACCTACCATCCGGTTAGTTCCCAAAATAACAACCAATTTCATAAGCAAAATTCATCAAGCATAAAACCAAACTTAACTCTCTATACTTGTTTATCTCATAATTGCAGTACTTGTTCCTTCATTTCTTTGCCTGCTCGAACGTATTTTTTTTAATCTTACAATTGGATTCAACATTCAATCATATCCACTATATGTTCACACATATGCAACCACAGAACAAAGATCAATACATCATTTATGTTCCACATATTCTTACACATGTACGCATTATTAAATGACATCTACGGAGGATGAATGAGGAAGGGGGCAATGCTGCTCCTTACTTACCAGCTGATTAATCGCTGCTCCCCCACACCACAACTGCAACGCGAAACTGGGGCTTGGTGCACTCGGCCAGCACCTACACCGCCTCCTACGACTTCGAACCCAGCCTTATCTCGAGCGCCACCGCCAGCAGCAGCAGGAACATCACCAACGACGGCGATCCTCCGCACTTAACCTAGGGATTTCCTTCCCTGTTACCACCCTCCCGAAGTGAAGAACCAACTCATGGGTTAGGGCCTTATTTTTTTTCGGCCCAAACAAGGTCCATGGCAACAGCCTCCAACCAACGGAACGCATAGGCTTCAGAACACCGTTCAACATTACCCCACCAAGCCGGCTCCTTCGCACCTCTCCTGAGCTCCTGGGACCTCCTCTGAGCCAATTGCACACTGCAGCGTGGGACCCAACACGTGTCAATAGGTGAAATATGAAAGGGAAAAATTTGCATATCTGTACGCACTTTGATCTGTACACTAGTGCGACCCATTCAATAAAATCAGATTTATGTGATTCATGTTGCAACGCTAACATGCATTACCTACCTTTCTCTCTTGATAATTATAATTTTTCTACTCCTTTAGAGATGATTTATTTAGACTTATGGGGGCCAGCACCATCTACTTCTTATCATGGATTCGATTATTATGTTTCATTTGTTGATGTATTTACTCGTTACACATCTGTTTTTCTTTTGCATTCAAAAAGCTAAACTTTTCAAGCATTTCTTCAATTTCAAGCTAACATTGAAAAACATACAGGTTTGAAGATAAAAGCTCTTCAAACTAACCATGGAAGATAATATCTTTCTCACTCTTTTACACAATACCTTGCAGCTCAGGGTATATCTCATCGTTTTTCATGCCCATACACACATCAACAAAATAGGAAGGCAGAGAGAAAGCATAGACATACTATAGAAAAAGTTTTGGCAATGTTAGCTGCAGTCTCTCTCCCTTTGATTCATTGGGATGATCTTGTGCTTTTAGCCACTTACATTATAAATCGATTACATTTGTTAATACTAACTCTATTTCACCTTTTGAAGTCCTCCACAATCATAGCCCTGACTATTCCTTTCTAAAAGTTTTTGGTTGTGCAGCATATCCTTGTCTCAAGCCTTCCTACCAAATTTAATTTCAAATCAGACTTGTGTGTTTTTCTTGGGTAAAATCATTATAACTAGGCATATTGTGTTTGATGAAATGAAATTCCCATACCAGGAGTTGTTTTCTCGTACGGAACCTACTCTTCCAAAACAACAATTCCCTTATATCACTATCACTTTTTCCTAATTTTACCTCTACTGATCAGAACCTCAACACCTCTTCTTCACCATCTTCAACTACGTCTTCTACTAATCATAATATTTTTCCCACAAATGCTAATATTCCTACTTCTGTCACTGGTTTTAATGAAAATCAAAACCATACGCAATCATATAAATTTGAATCTGCATCTGCTTCAGATGCTGAATTCACATCCCAGTCACCATGTGTCACTCCTTTTACTCATCCTCATTATAAATCTTTGCATAAGGATAGTATCCCTACTTCAGATATTCAAATTCAGCTTGGTACTAATCCGAGTACTCCTCTAACAACTAATAAGCATCCTATGATAACTAGATTAAAAGTTGCAAGTTGGTATCTCTAAGCCTAAGGCACTTGCTTCTATTGTTGATAAATGCACTGATCTTGTTCATAATACTCCTAACAGTGTTTCTACAGCTTTACAATCTCCACATTGGCATAAAGCAATGTTGGAAGAACTGATGCATTACAGAAAACTCAGACCTGGTCCATTGTTAACCCACCCATAGATGCAAAAATCATTGGTTACAGATGGATTTTTGCCATAAAAAAGCATCCAAATGGAACTATATTGCTCGCCTTGTAGCTAAAGACAGTCATTGGTGCGGAATTTAAAGTCCACAAACTAACCGGTAAGTGCACCGGGTCGTACCAAGTAATACCTCAGGTGAGTGAGGGTCGATCCCACGAGGATTGATGGATCAAGCAACAATGATTGAGTGATTGACTTAGTCAGAAAAACAGAATATAGTGTTTGGGTCTCAATTGCATCAAACAGTAAATTCAGAATATCAGAAAGCAAGCAGTAAACAAGTTGTGAATAATATATGGAGAAACAGTTAAGACTTCATAGTTATCTATTTTCCGGATTGACTTTTCTTATTAACTATTTTAATCATGCAAGATTCAATTCATGACAAACTATATATGTCTAAGCCCTAATTCCTTAGGCATTATTAGTCTACTCTAACTTTCATCAACCGCCAATTCCTAGGTCACTTAATTCTAATTAGAGGATAAAGTTCAATTCTAGTTTATGTGCCACAGAAACTCTAATTACCCAAATATAAAAGGATTATATGTCACGTATCCCGTTAAGTCCAGATAATTAGAAGTTTAGGAGAAATTATTTTCAAGCTGTTGTTCAAGTAAAGAGGTTTTCCAAGTTAACAAGAACTCAATTAGAACAAGGGTCATACTTCCATTCCACCCCAAATTTATAAGATAAAGAACGAAAACAATTCTTGAAATAGAAATCAATACATGAATTAAAATAGAAAAATAATAGTATCAATCCATACAATAGATAGAGCTCCTAACCTTAACAGTGGAGGTTTAGTTGCTCATGATTCAGAGAGAAAAACTAGGATTCTGACAAACTGTAAATTGCGGAATGAGGTAGAAGAGAAGAGAAGAGAAGAGCCCGAAGGGCTGATTCTTTTTCCCTTTTATATCTAATCCTAATTAATGTAAATTATAATTTCTAAAACTAAATAATATTTTTTTCTATTTTAAAATAAAAATTAAAGTTTTAATCAGAATAAATGAAAGATCTCGCGTGGCTCGTGCATTGGCGTGGGGACCACTTGATTTATTAGACTCAGGAGCATGGCCACGCCTAACTTGCTTAGAAGCTGCGCCTAACTTGAATGGCACAGTGAGAATTGGCGTGCAAAGCTTGTCTTGCACCTAACTTGAGTGAATCATGCGCCTAACTTGAGTGTTGTTGTTGTGCATTGCGCCTAACTTGTATTTTCTCAAGTTAGGCGCAGCCCTTGCAGAGTTGATGGAAAAGAAGTATGGACTATTATATATCGTTGGAAAGCTCTGGAAGTTAGCTTTCCAACGCCACTGGAATCACATCCATTGAATCTATGTATCTCGAGTTATTTAGGTTTGAGTGTAGAGAGGTCAGGGTTGATAGTATCATTCGCTTTCTTCTCGTTTTTTGCGGAAACTCCATCAAATCCAGCCGAATGCTACCTAAAATAAATAGAATTGCATACAACTCAAAGTAGCATCCATAGTGGCTAAAAGATAATTAATTCTTGATTAAACTCAACAAATTGAATGCAAATTCACTAGGAAAAGATAGGAAAGATGCTCACGCATCACAACACCAAACTTGAATAGTTGCTTGTCCTCAAGCAACCAAAACTAACATAGGCTTAAGATGTGAATTTGTATGAGAGTGAGAGTTCAATTAAGCTCATGTCTCTTCTTGAAGTGGGGTTTACAACTGTGATCCTGAATAGTTTTGGCATCTCCATCTCCTTTGAATCAGAAGGATGTCACTGTCATTCGAAATTAGAATCCGGATAATATTATGAATTCTCTAATTTTTTATACTCCAGTTTAATCATTGAACACAGCAAAATTTACTTTAATTCTCTTTTTTTTTTTGGTTCTTTTCACCTTGAGCCTAGCTGTGACTTTAAATGTTTTGTCTCAAACTTTACTTGACACAGAAACACCACAAGCACTTGACTGGGGAACTCTCCTTAAATTTTGATTTTTGTTTCAGTTACCTCCAGACAGTGGTGCTCAAAGCCTTTGGCATACTCTGCTGAATGCAATTGGTCATGACTCTAAATATTCTGTCTCAAAGGTTACTTGAAACAAGAATACCACAAGCATATGACTAGGAAAACAACTCTTTGAGCTTTTGATTATTTCAGACTCCCTATTCATTGATGCTCAGAGCCTTGGACCTTGCTTTTATGTTTATTTTGCTGTCTCTTTCGCTTCAAGGATTAAATCTTTGTTTATTTCAGAGAAGTCATAATAATTCTCTAAATTTATGTTCATCATACGTCAACATCTTTTGATTCAAATTCAAATATGCATTGTTGATATCATGCATTCAAACTCACAAATAATACCACCAAACTTAAGTAAACAAGACTAATCTTAAATATAAACTCAATTTCTCATGCAATACATCACTTCTTCTTTTTTTTTCTTTTTTAGATTTAAGCTCAGTGAGTGGTACATGAGTCAATTTTTTTTAAACTAAAAGCAAATAACAGAGTGAAACTAAATCTAAGAACTGAAAGTACTAAAGATCATGCAGGCAAACAAAGCAACAGAAAGTAGAAGACAATAAAATAAGAACGTAAGGAGAAATAGAATGACAGGAACTCAACCACCTCAGTTATGCTGGTGGCCATCTCATCCCTCCGGCTGTGCTCCTCTAACACCAAACTTAAAACTTTGCTTGTCCTCAAGCAAAGAAAAACTCCAGGGTGTCAAAAATTCCTTTTAATTACTCCTGTTCCTGTTCTAATCACTCTGCATGACTAAAATACATGTAAAACAAGAAAAATTAAAAAAAAATTGAGATAAAGTAATTTAAAACCAGAACTAAAATAACTATAATGCTAAAATAAAAATAACTAAAAAATTAAAACCAAAGCAACTGCAAAACCAAGGATACTAGTAGTTGGGTTGCCTCCCACAAGAGCTTCTTTAATGTCACTAGCTTGACTCTTGATTATTGAATTTTTTTCCTCTTCTTCCAGTTGGTTAAAAGAAATGTCTCCAAAGGGGGAGAGGTGAAAATTAGTGCCCCCTGATATAAATTCCTCATAACAAGCTTTCTTTTATTGTTATTAGCTTGATTCACCTTGCTTGTTGGGGTAGAGGTTGGATTATTTTTTATTGACCTTCTCTTTTTCATGGATATTGTCTTTTGTTTCTTGGTCGCAATCCCCTTTTTTGTGCTTTCCTTGATTGCCTTCACTTCTTTAATTTTAAAATTTGGGTGTTGTGTAATGGTTAGAGTGTACCCTTCATCAAGAACTTCTTGAATTGGTGGTTTAATAAACTCACCCTTTATGCCACTCTCTGTTTCAATGGAGTGTAGATTCCCATAATTGTCTTCATCCCTTACAACCTTCTTTGTTTGTGCATCTTCCTTCTTTGTTAGTGCATCTTCTTCCTTTGTTCTTGCATCTTCCTCTTCTTCCATGTGTGAGGGTGAAAAGTTCTCTAATTCACTGGAGTATGAACTCCTTTGATTGATTTCCTCACTTTCTTCTATAGGATCTTGCATTATATCTCTTGGGAAGGAATTTGCTTGTTCCTCTTCCTGTGACTTAATAATCAACTGCACATATTTCTCTACACTTTTGACATTCGTCTTTATATCATGTATGAATTCTTTCATGAGAAGCTCAAGATCTGATGGTTCTTGATATGAATAAGGAGATGGTGGCTCTTGATATGAATAAGAAGGAGATGATGATTCTTGATAAGAGTAAAAAGATGATGGTTCTTGGTATGAATAGGGAGATGGTGGCTCTTGATATGGGTAGAAAGAGGATGATTCTTGGTATGTATATGGAGATGGTGGTTCTTGATATGAATAGGGAGGTGGTGGCTCTTGATAGTTGGAACATGGAGCACTGAAGTTTCTTTAGTTTTGACTTTGCCAATCAAAATTCGGATAGTTCCTCCATCCACAATAATAAGAATCACTCCTTGGGTGTGAGTAGTAACCCATGTGATCCCTCTCCATTATTTTTCCTTAGCACAAAGCACCAAACAAAATTAAACGCACCATATGGTAAACAGGAAAGCAAAGAAGAAATAACAGAATTTTTTTCTTTTTTTTTGAAAAGAAATAAAATAAAGAATAATAAAAATAAAATAAAAATTCAAAAATAAATGAAAAGAGGTGAACTAAAAATTAAATATTTTTTTAAAAAAATTACTATGAGACACCAAACTTAATTTAAGAAATTAAAA
>NC_029789.2:10905663-10919414 GCF_000816755.2 Arachis ipaensis | reverse complement strand
AAAAAAAGAAGAAAAGAAAAAATTACGGGAATAAAAATAAACAAATAAAGAAATAAAAATTAATAATACTAAAATAAAACTAATTAAAAGAAAAATTATCTAATCTAAGAAATCAAACAACGAGTAGTTGTCAATCACAATCAATTCCCGGCAACGGCACCAAAAACTTGGTGCGGAATTTAAAGTCTACAAACTAACCGGCAAGTGCACCGGGTCGTACCAAGTAATACCTCAGGTGAGTGAGGGTCGATCCCACGAGGATTGATGGATCAAGCAACAATGATTGAGTGATTGGCTTAGTCAGACAAACAGAAAATAGTGTTTGGGTCTCAATTGCATCAAACAGTAAATTCAGAATATCAGAAAGCAAGCAGTAAACAAATTGTGAATAATATATGGAGAAACAGTTAAGACTTCAGAGTTGTCTATTTTCCGGATTGACTTTTCTTACTAACTATTTTAATCATGCAAGATTCAATTCATGGCAAACTATATATGACTAAGCCCTAATTCCTTAGACCTTATTAGTCTACTCTAACTTTCATCAATCGCCAATTCCTAGGTCACTTAATTCCAATTAGAGGATAAAGTTCAATTATAGTTTATGTGCCACAGAAACTCTAATTACCCAAATATAAAAGGATTATATGTCACGTATCCCGTTAAGTCCAGATAATTAGAAGTTTAGGAGAAATTGTTTTCAAGCTGTTGTTCAAGTAAAGAGGTTTTCCAAGTTAACAAGAACTCAATTAGAACAAGGGTCATACTTCCATTCCACCCCAAATTCATAAGATAAAGAACGAAAACAATTCTTGAAATAGAAATCAATACATGAATTAAAATAGAAAAATAATAGTATCAATCCATACAATAGATAGAGCTCCTACCTTAACAGTGGAGGTTTAGTTGCTCATGGTTCAGAGAGAAAAACTAGGATTCTGAAAAACTGTAAATTGTGGAATGAGGTAGAAGAGAAGAGAAGAGAAGAGCCCGAAGGGCTGATTCTTTTTCCCTTTTATATCTAATCCTAATTAATGTAAATTATAATTTCTAAAACTAAATAATATCTTTTCCTATTTTAAAATAAAAATTAAAGTTTTAATCAGAATAAATGAAAGATCTCACGTGGCTCGTGCATTGGCGTGGGGACCACTTGATTTATTAGACTCAGAAGCATGGCCACGCCTAACTTGCTTAGAAACTGCGCCTAACTTGAATGGCACAGTGAGAATTGGCGTGCAAAGCTTGTCTTGCGCCTAACTTGAGTGTTGTTGTTGTGCATTGCACCTAACTTGAATTTTCTCAAGTTAGGCACAGCCCTTGCAGAGTTGATGGAAGAGAAGTATGGACTATTATATATCGTTGGAAAGCTTGGAAGTTAGCTTTCCAACGCCACTGAAATCACATCCATTGGACCTCTGTATCTCGAGTTATTTAGGTTTGAGTGCAGAGAGGTCAAGGTTGACAGTATCATTCGCTTTCTTCTCATTTTCTGCAGAAACTCCATCAAATTCAGTCGAATGCTTCCTAAAATAAATAGAATTGCACACAACTCAAAGTAGCATCCATAGTGGCTAAAATATAATTAATTCTTGATTAAACTCAACAAATTGAATGCAAATTCACTAGGAAAAGATAGGAAAGATGCTCACACATCAATCATCAGATTGAAGGAGTAGACTTTGATCAAGTCTTTGCTCCTATTATTAAACTTGTAACAATAAGAGTCGTTATTACTTTAGCTATGTCCTCTAATTGGCAGATTCGTCAATTTGATTTTAACAATGCATTTCTAAATGAGGATCTGAATGAGTTTGTCTTGATGAAACAACCACCAGGTTTTCACTCTGGTCAATCCAATCAGGTTTGCAAATTACATAAGTTCTTGTATGGATTAAAACAGGCTCCTCAAGCCTGGTTTCTGAAATTGGCGGCTACTCTTGATAATTTTGGATTTGTTAAGGCAAAATCAGATCATTGTCTATTCATGAAACATACTTCTCATTTGAAATTATATATATTAGTCTATATGGATGACATTTTGACAACAGGAAGTGATCCAACAACAATTCAAGACACGATCAATAAACTTTACAGTGTATTTTCATTGAAATATTTAGGCGAATTCACGTACTTCTTGGGTATTGAAGCTCAGCAATTATCCTCAGGGGTATATCGTTTGTCTCGAACAAAGTATGTTAAAAGACTTATTAATCAAAGCTGGTTTGGCAGAGGCAAATGGAGTACTTGCTCTTATGGTTACTACAGCTAAACTCTCTAAAAAGTGTTGAGTCTGCAGCGGAATTTTGACTTCTAATAGATAGAAAGTAATATGAAATTGAACATTACTCACAATAATACACTCATTATATAATTATTAAAGAGAAAAAGGAAATAAAATGAATAATTGCTATAGATGTGAATTCCTTTGATTTTAATTGAATTGAATACATTTTGATTTCACTCATTTATATAGTTTCCTAACTTCTATAAATAACAAGATAGCATACTATAAAATAGTTTCCTATAAAAGCTCCTTAACTATCGACTATTTTCTCTCTTTCATCCTTTGTCTGCCTCCCTTTGTTTTCTCTCTGCCTTTCTTTTATTCTCACAATTCTCCACATCGTTCACAATTTGAAATCTACTCAAATTTTGGATGATCAAAGTGTGGTATTCATATCCGGTTGCATCATTTTTACAATGACTGCATACGTACCCTTGTTCAGGATCAAACCAATCGTGGTTCCTATATTTCTCCAAGTAATGCCTAACATGAAGCAATATTGAGCAATTCCAAACAGTGTTGGAACTTATTTCCTGACACTACTTTAGTCAACATATCAGCAGGATTTTCATCTGTGTGTACTTTTATAAGAGAAATGTTACCTTTCTCTATAACATCGCGCACGAAGTGATATCTTACATCAATATGCTTGGTACGAGCATGATGAACCTGATTTTTAGCCAAATGAATTGCACTTTGACTATCACAACTCAGATTCACGCAATCTTGCTTCAACCCAAAATCATCTAGAAGATCCCTTAGCCACAATGCTTCTTTCACCCCTTCTGCTACTACCATGTACTCAGCCTCTGTAGTAGATAGTGCCACTATAGCTTGTAACATCGATCGCCAACTAACTGGAGCACCTTGTATTTTATATACATAACCAGTCGTAGAACGTCTTCTATCTAGATCACCAGCATAATCAGAATTGACAAAGCCGCTGATTTGACATGATTTTTCACTAAAGCATAAACCTGTGTCAATGGTACCCTTCAAGTATCTTAATATCCACTTGACTACTTCCCAATGTGCCTTACCCGGGTTTTCCATGAACCTGCTAACAACATTGCCTGCCTATGAAATATCTGGGCGTGTACACACCATAGTATACATTAGGCTACCGACTGCACTAGCATAAGATACATTTTCCATGTAAGCCTTATCCTCTACTATTGTAGGAGATTGTTTACCAGAGAGCCTAAAATGTGGAGCCAATGGCGTTACCACCGATTTAGCATTTTTCATTTCAAACCTTTCAATGACGCGCTCAATGTATCCTCTTTGGCTCAAGAATAATTTTTGGCTTGATCTTTCTCTTTTAATTTCCATGCCTAATATTTTTCGTGCAGCACCCAAGTCTTTTGTTTCAAATTTTTTACCAAGTTGAACCTTTAACATATCTATCTCTACCTTGCTCTTAGAGGCAATAAGCATGTCATCCACATACAATAGAAGATAGATATAATCACCTCCAGGAAGCTTACGGATGTATACACAACAATCATAATTACTTCTGGAAAAATCTTGTTTTAACATAAATGAGTCAAATCGCTTATACCATTGCCGAGGAGATTGTTTCAATCCATATAGCGATTTCCTCAAGCGATATACCTGACTTTCTTTACCCTCAACCTTGAAACCCTCAAGTTGATACATGTAGATTTCTTCCTCTAAGTCACCGTGCAAGAATGCAATCTTCACGTCTAGTTGTTCCAACTCAAGATCACTATGAGTGACAAGACTTAAAAGCATCCGTATGGAAGTGTGTTTCACCACAGGAGAAAATATCTCATTGTAATCAACACTTTCTTTCTGTGTAAATCCCTTTGCTACTAACCTAGCTTTGAATCTTGTACCATCTGACTTAGTAGGATCTTCTTTTCTTTTATACACCCACTTACAACCAATTGTAGTCTTTTCCACAGGTAATGGGACCACATCCTATGTTTTGTTCTTATGAAGAGATTGCATCTCTTCCTCCATAGCGACCAACCAACTCTCTTTATCTTTGTCTTTGATAGCATGTTTGAAGGTGACCGGCTCATCATCCTCCACTGAGAGTGTATAATCTACCAAGTTTACCTGCTCATAATGTCTCAAAGGCTTGTCTGACCCGAACTTCTGAAGAAATTTATAATTCTTCTTTGACCTAGTAGATGCCAAAGAATCCTGTTGCTGCTGTTGTAATGCATGTGCATTTTCTCGCTGAATTTCCTCATGATCAAGTTCATCCTCTGCGTCATCTCGAGTAGCATTAGGATGCTCCACCTGAACATTACTAGAGTCTATTTGTTGGTATTTAGACTCTATCTCCACCACTTGAGTATTTGAAGTTTTTCCAACATCACCATCATCTGGCACCATATCTTTAGACAAAGCTACCATAGATCGTTCATCAAAGGTAACATCCCGACTAATTACAAACTTAGAATCATTTACACTCCAAAGGCGATAGCCTTGAACCCCTCTTAGATACCCCAAAAAGATTGCCTTCTTAGCTCTATCATCAAGCTTATTATCTTTGACATGATAATAGGTTGTGCATCCAAAGACTCTGAGTTTCTCGTAATCTACATGTTCTCCTGACCACACCTTATAAGGTGTGTCTCCATCTAGAGAAGAATGTGGGAATCGATTCACTATGTAGCAAGCTGTAGCAACCGATTCTGCTCACCATTCTCTGTCTAACCCGGAATTAGAGCACATACACCTTGCCTTCTCAAGTAGCGTATGATTCAGTCGTTCGGCGACTCCATTCTGTTGTGGTGTTTCTTTAACTGTCCAGTGTCTTGCAATGCTTTCTCGGTCACAGAACTCCTTGAAAGCCCCATCCGTGTACTCTGTGCCATTATCAGATCGTAGAGTTTTCAGCTTCCTTCCCGTTCGATTTTCAATCATTGCTCTCCACCGCTTAAAAGTATCAAATACCTCAATCTTATGTTTGAGGAAGTAAATCCAAACATACCTGGAATAATCATCAATAAAAGTAACAAAATACATGGAACCACCCTTGGAAGTAACTTTAGCTGGGCCCCAAACATCAGTATGCACGTAGTCTAACAACCCTCTGCTTTTATGATCGCTTGTAGAAAACTTCACCTTATGTTCCTTTCCATACACACAATGCTCACAAAATTCTATTTGTGGTTTCTTCATATTCTTCAACAAACCTTGTCCACAAAGCAATGATAGACCTTTTCTCTCACATATGTCTAAGCCGCATGTGCCATATTCTTGTGCAATTTGTTTGATCTCTACTTCCACCGATTCCAACTGCTAACTCACCTGTGACTGTTGTCCCCAAAAGAGAATAAAGATTACCGTGACGAACTCCCTTCATCACTACTAAAGAACCACGAACAAATTTTAGTACCCTATTTTTCACAACTATTTTGCAGCCATTTTTCTCCAATAAACTTATGGAGATAAGATTTTTTTGCAAGTCTGGAATATGCCTCACATCTTTTAAGGTTCTTACTCCTCCATCATCTTGATTCTTATAGTACCCAATCCCACAGTTTTACAAGCATGATCATTGCCCATTAAAACTGTGCCACCATTTTTGCTTTCATAGGTAGTAAACCACTTTCTATTTGGACACATATGGTGAGAGGCTCCTGAATCAAGAATCCACTTACCAGAAATTTCATAAGATTGTTCTGTTACAGAGTAATAATCCTCCTCATCATTTGAGACGTAGCTTGCTTCTTGCTTTTCTTTTGTGTTGTCGTTGTTCTGTTTCTTGAAAGTTATCTTCTTATTTGGACAATTTGCTTTGAAATGTCCAGCCTCACCACATTTAAAGCATGTTCTCTCCGCGTGAGGTCTAGATTTTGGCCTAGACTTTCCACGCTTATTACCTTTTCCTCTTTCATTAGTCCTTCCTCTAGCCGCGAACAATCCTTGTGCTTGATCATTATACTCTCTTCTATTTGAAGATGACATTACACTTGTAGCAACCTTACGTAGATCATCCACTAAAAGTGATGCTCTCGTCTCATCCATGGTCAAAGTATCACCCACCAGCATCAATGTCTGCACCAAATTTTCATAGGACTTCGGTAATGAAAGTAACAATATGAGTGTCTGGTCTTCATCATCAACCTTCACATCTATATCCTTTAAGTTTAATATGATCCTATCAAACTTATTGATATATTCTTGGATTAAGGTGCCTTCCTTCATCTTGCATGTATACAATTTGGATTTTAAGTAGATCCTGTAAGTTAGAGTCTTCGTCATGAAGTTACTCTCTAACTTTGTCCAGACGCTTGCTGCAGTTGTTTCTTCGTTCACCAAAAAAGCAACATCCCTCTCAAGGCATAAGATTATTGCAGCCCATGCCTCAAGATCTAATTCTTCCCAATCCTCATCTTTCATTCCTTCCGACTTTTTCTCTTTTGCCGCTAGTGCCTTGTGTAACTTTTGTGATATAAGCAGATTTTTTATCTGCATCCTCCAATAGAAAAAATCATTTTTTCCATTGAACTTCTCGATTTCATATTTGCCTACTTTGACATTACTACTAATAGAAGCCATTATATTCAAAATTAAATTTTACCACTCAAATAATGAATAATATAACATTGTCTCTTGATACCAATTGTTGAGTCTGCAGCGGAATTTTGACTCATAATAAATAGAAAGTAATATGAAATTGAGCATTACTCACAATAATACACTTGCTATATAATTATTAAAGAGAAAAAGGAAAGAAAATGAATAATTGCTATGGATGTGAATTTCTTTGATTTTAATTGAATTGAATACATTTTGAATTCACTCATTTATATAGTTTTCTAAGTTCTAACTTCTATAAATAACAAGAAAGTATATTATAAAGAAAAAGTATGAGGAGACAATGTATATTTTATACAATGTGTACAATGGAGTTAATTTGAAATTAAAACTAAATTATAGGCAACTAATTAATTTTGAATACTTTTCAATTTGAAATTTAAATCAAATATTAGGATTACCGTCGATTTTGGAAACAAATAATTAAACTGCCTCCCTCTCTCACCTTTCTCTCTCTCAATATGGTTTGTCAGCGTTCTATGCCTTTCTCATTGAGTCTTGCCGGTACACTAACGCCACGGTCACCAGCCACCATCAGAAATCGCGCCGACACTGTTTCGACTGGCGCCGTTGCCGCACAGGCCACCGCCAAGGGAGGACGCGCATATTGTGTGGGTCAAACTAACGGCACCGCAGCAACTCGGACGTCCAGCGCCTCCGTTGCAGTCGGTGTGTGCCTTCTTCCCGACACCGTCCTCACCTCCTCCGATTCGCCTTTGCTTTCTCCCATTCCTTCAAGTCTCTTCTCACCGATGATACCACCATGCTCTTCTTCTTCTTCGGATCCAAGCATGGTTAGCTTCTTTCATGATTTGAGCCCTATGCTTCACAACAATGCCACTTTTGTCATGACTAGTCCTTCAAAATTATATTTCACCACAATAATAGTTTCTTTTGTTTATTCATCTTCTTCTTCCATTTTAATGGTCAATTTAGGATGGTCATTTAGTAGGTATGCGGATGGTTATTTTATTTTTATGTAGATGATTATTTTGATTGGATTGAGTTTAGTTATATATAATTAAAATATGTTAGATGTTCAATTCATTATATATGCGGATGATTATTTTTATCCTTAAGTGGATGGTTATTTTTATTAAGGGTGAGTGGCGTGTGGCAACCCAAGTAGCGACAGTGAAATGGAATAATTATTGATGAAGGTGGGTAGGCTGCCGGTTGAAAAAGTAGAGAATATTAAAGGATTTCAGATGGTTATTTTTTTGAAATAACTAATTGGATTTTTTAAAAATTTGAAATTTAAAATTGGAGAATTTGAAATTTGATGTGAAAGAACTGAATAAGAGTTTTTAAATTTATTATTTCGTGGGTAATTTTCATTTTTAACTCATATTGGGCTAAATAAGCAGCCCATTGTACACATTATACAAATATTCCATTGGTTTCCTAGCGGGATTCTACTATAAAATAATTTCCTATAAAAGCTCCTTAACTATTTACCATTTTCTATTTTCCATCATTTGTCTCCCTTCCTTTGTTTTCTCTCTGCTTTCTTTTTTTCTCACAAAAAAGGTTCCCATATATTTGAAAATCCATCCTTGTACAGATCCATAATTGGTTCTTTGCAATATGCAACATGGACAAAGCCTGAAATTGTTTATTCAGTAAATAAGGTCACCCAATACATGCAGAATCCTTTAGCATCTCATCGGAAATGTGTTAAAAGGATTCTCAGGTATTTGGCTGAAATAGCAACTCAAGCCCTTATATTTCATCCTAGAACTGATTTGCCGTTTTTTGGATTTTCAGACTCTGATTGGGGTTTCGATTTAGATGATAAAGGATCCACTTGTGGTTTTTGCATTTATTTTGGAGCCAACCTCATTTCATGGTCCAGCAGGAAACAATCATCAGTGAGTAGATCTTCAACAGAAGCTAAATATAGAGGGTTGGCTGCTGCTGATTCAGAGATCATTTGGGTGCAGAATTTACTTCAAGAACTTTAAATTCAACAATATGCTCCTCTAATTTTGTAGTGCGACAATAGCAGTGCAGTACTTTTAGTTGCTAATCCCATCCTCCATTCTCGAACCAAGCATTTTGAGCTGGATCTTCATTTTGTTAGGGAACGAGTAAATCAACAAAAGCTGAGTGTAGTGCATATCCGATTTGTTGATCAAGTTGCTGACATCTTTACCAAAGCTTTGGCTATGGAAGCTTTTGAGAAGTATAGAAGAAAACTTAAAGGAACTCCAAAGAAGTGATTTTAATTTTGAGGGAGGCTAATAGAGTATATTGAATTATGGTTAATCAAGATTATTTCTTTAAGCTCAAGATTGGTTCTTGGTTAGTTTTCAGATTGTTTAAATAATAGAATGGTTCTGTTTTCTGTTAGCAGTTAATGCTATATATAGCATATCTTGTGTTGATGTAAACACAGTTTTTAGAGTAATAGAGTAACTGAAAACTGATTTTGATTCAACAAAATTACCTTTAAAGAAATTAAATTCCGAAACCTCAATTATTTAAATCAAATCATATAAAATTCTTATCATTGTACCATTACTAAATTTTATAATTTAAATATAGAAAATACTTCAATAATTATAAAATTGAATAAGAATCTTAATTTATTTCAAACTCAATTAATCAAAACTTACTTTAATTATTTTTTTAATAAAGAAATTTCTGAAATTAAAGTTATAAATAAATAATTAAACTCGAAATTAATTTATAATAAAATTTTCAAAAAATCTGAGACTTACACTCCTAACCCAGGACAGCTTCTTACCTTCCATTTTTATTTCTTCCTATGTGTAGCACAGCGGTTATCTTTCTTTTTTGATGAACAAAAATAGAACTAATTTTTTCAACTTAGATTTGCTTCTTCACCGAGGTAAATTGTTTCTTTTCTTGGCATCAAAATCTTGAAGCCATCTTCCAAAATCTTTCTTTCTGTAGTAAAGATCTTCAATAGCCTTTTTCTTCTTATAACTTCTTCTATCTTCTTCTCTGTTTATGTACGTGACTGAAAGCAAAAGAGAGGAGAAAGGAGAGAAAAAAGAGAAAACTTTCGAAAGAAGCATTCAAAGCACATTAAACTCAATTGAAATCTCACTTCCATTTTCCAAGACCAAAAGTAATGTGTAAGGCTTTTAATGTAATTAAATCAAATTGAATTTTTACTTTCAATTATCAAGACATGGAGTCACGTGTTAAGCTTTTGGTTACTTGAGGAATGAAGTCAATTGAGTTGAGATTTGGATTTCATGTAACCGAAGCATGTTTTGAAATCCTTGGGTTCTTTTCTTTGATTCATCAATTTTGATTTCATCATGGGCTTGTGATATAGGCCACTTTAGATATCTTTCTTTTTTCAATATTCACCCATTAATATTAGATTAATTTTGTCCAAGGCTGAATTTTTTTTAATGATCTATTTGGACTTGTGTAGTTTTAGCCCAATAGAAAACTAATTTGCTTCCTGCACACTTGAATAAAAATCATTAACCAACCAATTGAAAATTAATTAAGAAAGGTTTCAATAATATTTTTATTTTTTAATATATATTTTAATAATGTTTGATTATCATTTCAAATATAAGTTTTCCAAACTCAACAGAGTATATGAATTTGACAATGTTGCTGTTCTCGCTGCTAATTCTCAGCCTCAAATACCTACATTTAATGCTGTTTCATACATATCTCGTCATAGTAATCATGTTCCTTTAGCTTTAAATACTCAATCCAGTTTATACAATCTCTGGCACCATAGAGTTGGCCATCGTGCCTCTAAGACAGTCATCTCTGTAATGAAAATATGTAATCTCCCTATGAGTACTAATTCAATAAAATCAGACTTATGTGATTCATGTTGCAACGCTAAGATGCATTACCTACCTTTCTCTCTTGATAATTATAATTTTTCTGCTCCTTTAGAGATGATTTATTTAGACTTATGGGGGCCAGCACCATCTACTTCTTATCATGGATTCGATTATTATGTTTCATTTGTTGATGTATTTACTCGTTACACATCTGTTTTTCTTTTGCATTCAAAAAGCTAAACTTTTCAAGCATTTCTTCAATTTCAAGCTAACATTGAAAAACATACAGGTTTGAAGATAAAAGCTCTTCAAACTAACCATGGAAGATAATATCTTTCTCACTCTTTTACACAATACCTTGCAGCTCAGGGTATATCTCATCGCTTCTCATGCCCATACACACATCAACAAAATAGGAAGGCAGAGAGAAAGCATAGACATACTATAGAAACAGTTTTGGCAATGTTAGCTGCAGTCTCTCTCCCTTTGATTCATTGGGATGATGTTGTGCTTTCAGCCACTTATATTATAAATCGATTACCATTTGTTAATACTAACTCTATTTCACCTTTTGAAATCCTCCACAATCATAGCCCTGACTATTCCTTTCTAAAAGTTTTTGGTTGTGCAGCATATCCTTGTCTCAAGCCTTCCTACCAAATTTAATTTCAAATCAGACTTGTGTGTTTTTCTTGGGTAAAATCATTATAACTAGGCATATTGTGTTTGATGAAATGAAATTCCCATACCATGAGTTGTTTTCTCGTACGGAACCTACTCTTCCAAAACAACAATTCCCTTATATCACTATCACTTTTTCCTAATTTTACCTCTACTGATCAGAACCTCAACACCTCTTCTTCACCATCTTCAACTACGTCTTCTACTAATCATAATATTTTCCCCACAAATGCTAACACTCCTACTTCTGTCACTGGTTTTAATGAAAATCAAAACCATACACAATCATATAAATTTGAATCTGCATCTGCTTCAGATGCTGAATTCACATCCCAGTCACCATGTGTCACTCCTTTTACTCATCCTCATTATAAATCTTTGCATAAGGATAGTATCCCTACTTCAGATATTCAAATTCAGCTTGGTACTAATCCGAGTACTCCTCTAACAACTAATATAGCATCCTATGATAACTAGATTGAAAGTTGGTATCTCTAAGCCTAAGGCACTTGCTTCTATTGTTGATAAATGCACTGATCTTGTTCATAATACTCCTAACAGTGTTTCTACAGCTTCACAATCTCCACATTGGCATAAAGCAATGTTGGAAGAACTGATGCATTACAGAAAACTCAAACCTGGTCCATTGTTGACCCACCCATAGATGCAAAAATCATTGGTTACAGATGGATTTTTGCCATCAAAAAGCATCCAAATGGAACTATATTGCTCGCCTTGTAGCTAAAGACAGTCATCAGATTGAGGGAGTAGACTTTGATCAAGTCTTTGCTCCTGTTATTAAACCTGTAACAATAAGAGTCGTTATTACTTTAGCTATGTGCTCTAATTGGCAGATTCGTCAATTTGATTTTAACAATGCATTTCTAAATGGGGATCTAAATGAGTTTGTCTTGATGAAACAACCACCAGGTTTTCACTCTGGTCAATCCAACAGGTTTTCAAATTACATAAATTCTTGTATGGATTAAAACAGGCTCCTCAAGCCTGGTTTCTGAAATTGGCGGCTACTCTTGATAATTTTGGATTTGTTAAGGCAAAATCAGATCATTGTCTATTCATGAAACATACTTCTCATTTGAAATTATATATATTAGTCTATATGGATGACATTTTGATAACAGGAAGTGATCCAACAGCAATTCAAGACACTATCAATAAACTTCACAGTGTATTTTCATTGAAAGATTTAGGCGAATTCACATACTTCTTGGGTATTGAAGCTCAGCAATTATCCTCAGGGGTATATCGTTTGTCTCGAACAAAGTATGTTAAGAGACTTATTAATCAAAGCTGGTTTGGCAGAGGCAAATGGAGTACTTGCTCCTATGGTTACTACAGCTAAACTCTCTAAAAAGGGTTCAGATATATTTGAAAATCCATCCTTATACAGATCCATAATTGGTTCTTTGCAATATGCAACATGGACGAGGCCTGAAATTGTTTATTCAGTAAATAAGGTCACCCAATACATGCAGAATCCTTTAGCATCTCATTGGAAATGTGTTAAAAGGATTCTCAGGTATTTGGCTGAAACAGCAACTCAAGGCCTTATATTTCATCCTAGCACTGATTTGCCGTTGTTTGGATTTTCAGACTCTGATTGGGGTTCCGATTTAGATGATAAAAGATCCACTTGTGGTTTTTGCATTTATTTTGGAGCCAACCTCATTTCATGGTCCAGCAGGAAACAGTCATCAGTGAGTAGATCTTCAACAGAGGCTAAATATAGAGGGTTGGCTGCTGCTGATTCAAAGATCATTTTGGTGCAGAATTTACTTCAAGAACTTTAAATTCGACAATCTGCTCCTCTAATTTTGTAGTGCGACAGTAGCAGTGCAGTACTTTTAACTGCTAATCCCATCCTCCATTCTCGAACCAAGCATTTTGAGCTGGATCTTCATTTTGTTAGGGAACGAGTAAATCAACAAAAGCTAAGTGTAGTGTATATCCGATTTGTTGATCAAGTTGCTGACATCTTTACCAAAGCTTTGGCTATGGAAGCTTTTGAGAAGTTTAGAAGAAAACTTAAAGGAACTCCAAAGAAGTGACTTTAATTTTGAGGGAGGCTAATAGAGTATGTTGAATTATGGTTAATCAAGATTATTTCTTTAAGCTCGAGATTGGTTCTTGGTTAGTTTTCAGATTGGTTAAATAATAGAATGGTTCTGTTTTGCTGTTAGCAGTTAATGCTATATATAGCATATCTTGTGTTGATGTAAACACAGTTTTTAGTTTTACAGTTTCTTTACTCAATAATAGAGTTCACTCTGAATCCTATTCCTTCCAAAATCACCTTAGAACTGCTTTCATTTCCGTTTAAAATTTAATTTTTTAACACAAATTTTATTAAAATATTTTTTATAAGTTTTATAATATTCTTTTTCTATTTTCACTTT
>NC_029789.2:10897353-10905646 GCF_000816755.2 Arachis ipaensis | reverse complement strand
TTAAATCTTTAATTTTATTCATAATTTATACTTTTATTATTAATTTATGTTTTTATAGTATGTTTTTTTACTAAAGCCAAATAAACAACTTAAAAAACAAAGTTGTTTTTGCCATTTTTATATGAGTGGTGTCCATAAATTTTATGTCTAAATTATCTAAATGTAAATATTGAGAAATAAGACCTACTTTTTTTATTAAGTAGTTAAAATACGTGTAATTTATAGAAACTACCATAGATCACCCCAACAACAACAAATAAAGTTGCAATCATTTTACTATGTTATCCACTCCCCATATAATCATGCATGTGGCCACGAGGGAGTGTTCCAACACTTAAAGTACGTACTTACCTCCTTTTCTTTAAAAGCATATGAATGCGTATAACCTGTGATCATATATAGCATAGCACTTAAACTTGTTATTATGTAATAAGCAAATATATTACTTATATCGTTTTACATGTTCTGCTGGTAGTTATTATTATTAACGCTGCCCATCTTTGGTGAAATCGTGAAGAAAGTTTTTATAGCAATCTCGATCGTAAAGGGAAGTTAAAATGTTAAATGATGAATGAGAAACAAAAAATAATAATAATCAACAATATATATAATTACAGAAAGAATATGTAGTAACATTTTTTAAATATATAATCCAAATCTTTGCTTGCAATATTTCTCAAATTTAATCCCTTTGCTTAAAAATCAAAACTGCAACTTTTGCAGCAAGTATTACACACAAACACAAACATTACAATTTGAGCCTGCTGACAACAACCTTTTATAGCTGTCAATTAAGCTCCCTTAATCATAATCTGGCTTATGATCATTATTATTATTAGCATGCTGGAAGGTCCTTTGGTGGAGGAAGAACAGTCTGATCCTGTCCTGGGCCATCTTCTACAACAAATGCGGTTTTCAAGCCCCAACCGGTGTGCAACTCCAAATGACAATGAAAGAACCAAACACCTATATATCCATATATAATATCAAAATAATTTAAGTGTATCTTCTTAACAGTTTAAATCTTTTGGAATAAGTCTTTTCATGATATAGTAACAAAAAAGTTTAGAATTTTATTATTGTTCTTTCGTGAAGAGGGACATACCTGGATTATCAGCCCTGAAACGAATAGCTACCCAACCACCGGTGGGAACTCCAACGGTGTTCCTTTCAATGGGGTCAACCAAATTGTAGTTTGCAGGGTCTTTAGATGGATCAAAGTTACCAACACCAGTTCCAACAACAAAGAAGTTATATCCATGAAGGTGGAACGGGTGTGACTCTACTGTCAGGAGATTGGTATCTTGAACCACTATCTCCACCGTGGAGTTGAAAGCAACCTTGCTGATTCTTGTCCCTGTTGAAGTTCCAAGATTGGCCGTTAACGGAGCACCGGTGTAGTTGAAAGGTCTCAAAGGCTGGTCAGGGAAATCAGTCTTGAAAACTCCCTTGATATCGAAGTAGTGTGCTTGAAGAAGTGCAGTTTGTGGCATCACAAATGAGATATTGTTCAATGAAGCAAGTAGCCTCGTTCCATTGACACATGTTGGGCAAGGATTCTTGTCTAAACCAATGGTGAAGAAGAGTTTTCTGTCAACTTTGAGAGGAACATTAGCAGGGTACTGTACAGTGTTAAGGCTCTTGAGTTTCTTGTTGTAACTCAGAGCAAAAGCTGAGTCATTGCTAGCAGGAAGTTGATGAGGAAGAGAAGGGATCACAGTGTTTGGAATTCCTTTGTATTGGAGTATAGCTGTGGCAGTTTTGTTGTCAACTGGGATTGGAGCATCCATGAAGGTCCTTGTGGCCATGAAATACCTGCTTGGAACATTGTTGGCATGGACCAAAACGTTTGTGGTTTGTCCTGGTCCAATTAGTATGGAATTTGTGGAGAATGGTTTTGTGTAAACTGCATCAACCTCAACTACTGTGAAGTTATGCCCGGCAATGGCGAAAAAGAGTTCGTCATTGAGGGCAGCATTGATGATTCTCAGCAGGTAAGTTTTGCCTTTCTCAACCTCAATTGCATACGTATCTAACAAACATAACAATGAAATAAATTTGTAATCAGAAGATTGAGTAATTTGCATGCTCTACTAGTAACTATAACTCTTTCTTTTACAAAAGTGATAGATTAAAACTTGGTAGATTTTCCTTACGTTTCTCAGAACAAGGAAATAGAGGTCCTGGTTTGCCATTGATTGTATGTGCATCTGACATGTTTGGTGGTAACCCCATTTGGTTCCCTTGCTTCTCAATCTCTTCCACATCATTGTTCCACCATTCTCCTGTTTAATGATTGAATTGTTAACTTGCAAAATCTACTATAATGAACTATTAACTATTAGTTATGATCCAGAAACTGAACCAATTACCTAGAAGAACTTCAAATTCTCTTGCTGGCTGTGGAAAAGGAAATGGTGTTCCAACTTTGGGCATGATAACAATTGCACCATACACAGTAGCCCTCAACCACAGAATATGAGCATGCCACCACAGTGTTCCTCTTTGGCCTGTGATATTGAAGTCATAGGTGTAGCTGCCACCTGTTTGAATTGGACATTGTGTAATATAAGCTGGTCCATCAGCCCAACCATTACGATATTGTTTAAGTCCATGCCTGTAATAATATATTATAATCAATCATCCACATATATATATCATTTTGATAATTTAGTCAATTATTAAAACTTATAGCCTACCAGTGAATTGACAAATTATATTGTGCATGGTTGGTGACATTGACTAGTACTCTGTCTCCTTCTCTAGCATAAATAGTTGGCCCTGGGTACCTCCCATTTACTGTTACAATGGGTTTTGCATGGCACAGCCTACTCACATTCTTCACTTGAATCTGTGTAAGTAGAATATATGATATATAATGTCACCAATGATAATTACATCAAATTAAATAACCATGCTTGCTGATAATGACCATTTATGTATATATATGCACATATATTATATATTCAGATAACTCACATCAAATTGGTATTTCTTTATGGCAGCTTCAACTGGAAAAGAGACTAATCCAAGAAAGACAAAGAATAGTAGTATTAACAAAGATGCTTGACAGCAGAAGCTCTTCCCTGCAGCCATTATATGTTTTTTTCTCTTTGACAACTTTTGTATATATGTCTTTACTTCTGTTTGTGGAAGAGACCATGGAGGTGAAGAAAGGTGGTGAACTAGTATTTATACAAAATTGGTATAAAGGTTAGGTTGGAGGGTACAAATCAGTTTGTTAAGGAGTGGATAAAATAACAAAGAAACAAGGGTTAATTAGGTAATGAAGTTTTTTTACATCAAGGCTTTTAAGCAATATACTGATAAGGACTTGGAGGACTTTGGAATGCCTTAGAGGCTGAGATTGCTATATGTGCCAAGAAAGTAAAAAAAAAAAAAAAATTGATTATCTAAGCTTTTATTATTGGTGGACTTGCTGTGCCATTTTGGTTCAATGGGAACTGAGAGTGAGAGGTATTGGAGACCAAACAGTTAACATTGAACCAAGCTTTTTCGTTAAGGAGAAGAAATGGGTATCAAACTCTCGATTAATGGTAAAATTGACTGTACGGAATCATACTGTTGGAGGTGCTTAAATGTCATTCTCTTTGTATTAGAGAACTTATCACATTTATTAATTGATAATTACCTATTAGCATGCATGTGGTTAACTAATGTGAGGTATTAGAATATAAGGTTTTGCTTGTTTTAGGGCGTCACCCTAGTGAGGATCCTTTGTTTGTGGACTAGGTTGTCGTTGGAGATAAATAACACAAAGTTATAAGTTAAGATACTGCTACGTCAAACTAAAGTTAAGAAAAAGTGCTCCCTGGCAAGTCTAGTCATCATCAGTGTAACGGCTTTAAACTCGTCAAAATAAACAGCTAATTCATGCCAATGAAACCATGTATCATGTATGAGCATTTTTCCATTAATCCATTTGTGCTCATAACTCAAATTATATGGCAAGACAAACTGATAAATATTTGTTCTGTGTTCTTATTTTTTGTATTTTTTATTTTTAAAATTTTGTTAAAAAAACACAAAAAAGGGTAATCCAGATCATAGAATTTTATTATTTTTATTATTTTTATAAAATTGTAAAAACAGAAAATATTTAAAAAAAAAAATATAAACACAACTCAAACTCACCTTAATGATTTGCGTAACCGGCCCCAGCTGTGGTCCAAGTATTATTTTTCAACAGTATTTTGATTGATAGGCCCAATTAGATCTTACATTTAATAGCAAGACTGATATGTGCTTTGGATGGCCCAATTGTACAGCCCAATACAACTTGAACTGTATTTCACAGGCTGCCACTTTAGATTTGTGACAAATATATTATCTGTTAATTTATTATCAACAATAATTAATTATTATATTTTAAATATATGTATAAAGAGACATATCTCAAAAATATATCTATAAAAATATTTTTATTAGACACATCTACAAAAACATTTTTATAAAAGACAAAAAAAAAAAACATATATTCCACTTTTGGGACGCTAAAGAGGTAGGTTATTTTTTTTTTAGCCCTGTTAATACACCAAAAACAAAAATTTCTCCCCTCCAATTTCAAATAACTTTTGTTAAAAAAAATTAGATGGAAGTGTTGAGAAGAGATAAGATCGCGGCAGCTAGTCCTTTTCAGATCGAGTTTGAAACTGTTGATCAGCAGGGAGGACCATGTCGTTTTATCGTGATTGCAATAATGTTAGATGGGAACTCTTATCTGATAATATTTTTCGCCAGAAAGAATTTATAAATTAACTGATATTACTATATTAGTGTTAACGTATCTAGCATTAAGTGTGGAAGCTGCTAGAAGGAACGACTATTCCCTGTGGAACTTGATCCCAAACATCCACTTCTCCACCGTTACACCCAAGCGCCTCTTCTCTCTCCTGACCTTTCCTTCTCGGATTCGGCGCTTCTTTATGGATCCGCCTTCTAGAATCTTCCCTTAACGTCCAGTTCTCGTTTTCCTTTCTCTTTGTTTTCTCTAGAAAGATGATGATGTGGAGATCAAAACACTGCTTTTGGGGGAAACTGAAGGCGGAGAGTTCGGTGGTGAGATGGATGAGCAGCGGCGGCGCCACCGTGATGAGCTTCGGAGATGCGAGCCAGGGTGCTCTGGGATTGCCTAGTGCACAATTGGGCGTCGGACAACACGCTTACGAGCCAACACCGGTGCGCTCTCTCCCCGGCGACGTGGTTAGAGTGGGTGCTGGACACTACCATTCCCTCGCCATCACTTCCCTGGGCCATCTCTGGGCCTGGGGCAGAAACAATGAGGCCCAACTTGGTCGTGGCTCTTCTTCTTCCAGGTACCAAAAGAAAAAAAGGCAAATATACATCAATAAGTATGGGTTTATGAAGAATTAATTTATCTCATATTCGTATGTTGTATCTATGTAACAGCTTCAGGTGAGACATTATTATTTTAGGCAATGACTTTTGAAATAACAGGTGTTTAAATTAAACATTTTTACTGATGTATGTTGTAATGTCCTATTAGATGGTTTATGTAGAAGTTAAATTTATTTGAGTGAATCTTAAGAAGCTGAAAATTGATTAGTTGGAGTGTTTGCTTAGTAGGGAATCATGGAATGAGCCAATGAGAGTAATGGGATTGGATCATGTGAACGTGTCTGCTGCTTTTGCATCAGGTGTTGTCTCTGCTGCTGTTGGAGATGATGGTTCTTTGTGGGTGTGGGGGAAGTCCAAGCGTGGCCAACTTGGTCTTGGTAAACACGTTACTGAAGCTGTTACACCTGCCAAAGTTGAAGCACTTTCGGGAGAGAACATAGCAAAGGTACCTTATTTTCTATTTCCTGAATCAACACTGCAGAATTCTAATAACTTAATTGAGTTATTTTGTTTGTGCAATTGAGTAGGTGTCTTTTGGTTGGGGGCATGCTCTTGCTCAGACTGTGGATGGGAAGCTGTTTGGTTGGGGATACTTAGCTGATGGTAGGATAGGAAAAATGGGTAATGACTTGGTGGAGGCATCTCCATTGGATTCCAGTGCAACCCCCTTTGGAGATAGTCCAGACCTTGAAGTTGCTGAGAATAGGGTTTTAGAAGGAATGGAGAAGGAGAGTGATATGCCAATAGTATGGGAACCTCGCTTGGTGGAAGAGCTTGAAGGTATTGAAGTTGTGGACATTGCGTGCGGCCTTGACCACTCACTGGTTCTTTGCCGTAAGTTAACACTCATTCACATTCAATTTTGAGCTGTATTATTTTAACATAGTCATTGTTGTACTTTGCCTTAACATACTATCTATCCTGATATGTTTGTCCATAGAACAAAGATTCCAATGCTCGTTATTCAGGAAACTATTTTCAACTTATGATTCTCCCATGATGTTGTATTAGGTGATGGTGCACTCTTAAGTTGTGGGAGCAATGCATATGGTCAATTGGGGAGAACTAAAACAGATTTGGGAATTTTCCCAGTTGACATAAACTTGAGCCCTGTATCTATAGCAGCAGGGCTTGGCCATTCTTTGGCAATATGTCAGCTTCCTGAACCAGATAATAGTATAGGGACTACAAATATTGCTTCATGGGGATGGAACCAGAGTTCTCAGCTTGGAAGGCCTGGGCCTGGCAACATTCCTTCATTGATTGATGGATTGGCCGGGGAGAATCCTACCGCCATTTCCGCGGGGCGTGCACATTCCATTGCCCTCACGTCAAAGGGAGAATTGTGGGTGTGGGGATCTGGTAGAAGTGGCAGACTTGGATCAGGGAGTTCTGCAGATGAACCTGAGCCATTTTACATTGATTCATTAGAAGGATTCCAAATCTTACAGGCTGTTTCGGGATTTGATCATAATCTGGTTCTAGTTGCTAGCTGATCTTAGCTTAAATAGATGCCTTTATATGAGGCTCAGAAAATTTAGCATCGGGAATGTAGAAAGGAAGAAAAGGGAGAGTATCCACTTCTAAGTTGATAATGTCATTTTATGCTGGAGATTTTATTTTCTATAGAAAGCATATTTACAACAAAATCATATGAAATAAGGAGTGACATTATAAAAATGAAGTGTCTATATCTACTTCAAAAAGGAGGTTAGAAAATAGGGAAAAAAATGGGAAATAATTTAAGTTAAACGGGTCCCTTCCACTTAGAAGTCCCTTGGTCCAAATGTCACATAAAAAGTTGTTAGATTGTATATTATTATATTATATGTTGCTTAAGCTAAAACTCCATTGTGGATTTTCATATAAGCTCTATTCTGTTGGAATTTCTTTGAATTGTTTTAAGAAAAGTGTTGTGTATCTAATATATGATCGTGTTGAAAAATGAGTATCTCTGTTATGTATAGAAGATAGTAATAACTAATAAGAGATCTTTATGTGTTACAATTTTTAAAATATGTGGATGTTACTTACATGCAGATATATATAAAACACTAAAAAAGGTAAATGCTGTATAAGTTTGTTTCAAGAATAAGAATTATTATTGAACCTATAATTGAGGAAGAAGTGAAGAACACAACCGACTCAGCAAGCAACTATATATCAAAAGATCATGCTCGAAATTCTAGGAGTTAACCTAAAATTTTATGATGATTTCCTTAAAACTTAAAACAGAGTTATAAGAGAGTTGTTAAGTCCCTCAAGGAATTCAACCAAAGAAACTATATTGCCCTTGTGGGTGTATTCTCCAGACATATCACCAACGACACTTGCTAGTCATGTATGAAATGTCTGAACTCTGAAATGACGATTATAATCTCGACATAAATAAAACAAAAACCCTGATTAACGGAGAAAAAAAAAATAAGAGAAAGTATGAGGAGCTAATGGAATATTTGTACAATGTGTACAATGGAGGTTTAGGGAATATTAGAGATATAATCATTAGTGTTACTTTTTTCCATCAGTTAAAACTTTTGAGATGAGTGGTATCATGACATGGTATTAGAGTTCTAGATCCGAAAGGTCAATTCAGATCAAGTTTCCAATGAGTACCTGATTTAACCATGCCCCAAGCCCCCCAACATTGCATGAGGAACATGTTTCTGTTATTATCGCCATAATGGTGATAATGTTATCCAAGATCCAAAATAGTTACATATAAAGAAAAATAAAATAAAACTAAAAGCTACATGTTTTAATTATTTTTCCGTTTTTTAAATTTTAACAATTAGTGTTTGTTTCGACGTAATTAAATCGATAGAAAAAGATATTTTTCAATAAAAAAGATTTTTTTTAATTTATTAGTAAAATTAGTAAATTTTTAATAATAAAAATAAACATACAAAAAGAA
>NC_029789.2:10880503-10897196 GCF_000816755.2 Arachis ipaensis | reverse complement strand
AATATAATTTTTTTTATTTTTTAAAAATAATTTAAAAAATTTTATCTTAAAAATTCACTCAAACAAAATTTTAGTAACATAATCTTAATAATTAACTGGTATGCACTGGGGCATAGAGCTAATGCCTAATGGCTATGGTGGTTGGAAATGGATAGATAGATTTTGCACGGTACACTATTAGATCTAGGACAGTGCATATCTGCTACACGTGCAACTGCAAAAAAGGTTACTACTGAGTACTATGTTAAGTGTTAACTTCATCGTTTGACACTTGCTTGCTCCAATCTGTATCCAACAACGTTAACTTCACACGCTCCTTCAATTCCCCATCCTTGCTTGATGAGTTGCTTCCCACCTCTCTATTATCTTTTCTTCTCTCTGCATTTTGATTCTATTTTGTTTTGGATTTTGGTTTGTTGATTTTGACAGGAGGTGTCAGCCATATTTGTATTAAATTCTTAATTAAAATAGTAAAGTTTAATTGTTTTGGAAATCTTTTTGTTTTATTGAATTTTTAATTAAATTTTTATAATTTATTTTTATTTAAGTTCTTATACCATATCAAATTTTATAATTAAATATTTATTATGATAAAAATGTTAGAATTAATAAAATATTCTGTTAAATAAAATGAATATACTTAATACTTGACTGAATATTCTTTATAGTTTAACATAATATTTTGTTGATTCTAATATTTTTGTCACAGTAGAAATTTAATTATAAAATCTAATATGGCATAAAGATCCAATTAAAAAAAAGTATAAAAACCTGATTAAAAATTTAATAAAATTTTAAAAACTGACAGAATAATTAAACTAAAGAGTAAATATGATTTATCTTGAAAAAAAATTTGACTTTGAGATTTATGAACTATAAATATCAAAATAAATAGTTAAACACTTTGCAAGAAATAAAAAGAAATTGATAATTTTATTAGTATTGAGTACAATTTTGTAAACAAAATTTTTAAATTATTAAAAAATATAAATGTTGCAAATAAAAACAGCTAAGAACAAATTGTGAAAATTGAAAATTAATTGAAAAATAAATTTAAAAAAATTGAAAGACGAACTAAGGATAAAATACAGAATAAAATTATTCTCAATACTCACATGTATTTACACTTTATTGCTTCGTCGTATTAGTGTGACTAGAAATCTTCAAAGTTTCAAGGGCAAAATACTATAATAAGCCAACATCAATCCAAATTTACCTATATGAGCCAAAATGAAAATCGATACAGCAATGAGCCAGATCATATTTTTATGTAATTCGAACCAGGCTAGTTCGAACTTCATCTTCAAATAAATCGAACCAGAGCAGTTCGAATTTCAAGGAAAAAATTGAATGTAAATCGAACCAGCCTGGTTCGAACTAGGAATGCAAGTAATTCGAACCACTCCAGTTCGAATTATGGGTAAATGAGGTCATCATGTAATTCGAACCACCCTGGTTCGAATTACTAGTGATTGGGCTATATAAGGAGTTCGAATCAGCCTCATTCGAACCATTCTCACCTTCCCCTGCCCCACCAAATCTCAGAGAAAACGACCCAGATTCTCTCCGAGAAAGACCTGAACGGAATACTCTGCTCATGGGGGACGATCCGGCACGGTTATATCGCTTGGACGGAGTCGCCCATATAGCTGGGGTCATCAACGAAGAGGTTAGTACGGAAATAACTTTATTTTACCGGTACATGTGAGTTAGTGGTTTGGCATGCGGGTTAGATGTTGGTTTAGTTGGTGGTTTATTTTAGCGGTTTATGTTAGTGATTTCTGTTAATGGTTTATGTTAGTGGTTTTTGTTAGTGGTTTATGTTGGTGGTTTATCTTAGTGGTTTATCTTAGTGGTTTATGTATGTGGTTTATGTAAGCGGTTTACGTTAACGGTTTACGTTAGTGGTTTATGTTAGTGGTTTATGTAAGCGGTTTAGTTGTGGTTTTATAATGTTAGATCTTTCATATCAGTAGCCTATGGTGGTTTCTAATTTAAGTTTCTTATGCAAATGGTTCTCGTTCTTGGATTTTTAAGCTGCTATACATAGTAAGATTTTTTGGTTTAGGGATTATCGTGTTGATTATGTTTGTCACCGGTAATTAAGCTGGTTCTAATAATGCGGTTCATTTCTTCCGCAGCCTCAGCGATGCATCAGGAGCATGCGGCGGCAGCAGGGCATGGTCCTGGATGACAGATACGTTCCGTACCTGCAGATGGCTGGTCTTTACCATCTTGCAAGGCTGAACGATAGATGGTTCCGGTTGGACGAGGCCCTTGTCAGTGCGTTTGTTGAGCGATGGCGTCCGGAGACGCACACATTTCATATGCCGTTCGGAGAGTGCACGATCACACTGCAGGACGTGGCATACCAGCTGGGTTTGCCAGTGGACGGGCGTTACGTCAGCGGCTGCCTATCAGAGTTCCATGTATACATCGATGGTGACCGTCCAGCCTGGGTTTGGTTCGAGGAGTTGCTTGGAGTGGTACCTCCTCCTAGCCAGGTTCAGAAGTACGCGGTCAACTGCAGCTGGTTTCAGGAGATGTTTGGTGAGTGCCCGGAGGGAGCTGATGAGGATACTGTGCGTCGTTATGCCCGTGCGTACATCATGATGTTGTTGGGCACGCAGCTTTTTGCGGACAAGTCGGGCAACCGCGTTCACATCAGATGGCTTCCGTTTGTAGCTAGGCTGGAGGAGATGGGGACCTACAGCTGGGGTTCTGCAGCACTGGCATGGTTGTACCGGTGCATGTGCCGTGTGGCGAACAGAAATGTTATCAAGCTAGCGGGCCCACTTCAGCTACTTCAGTCATGGATTTTCTAACGATTTCCTCGGTTTAGGCCTGCAGGATTTGAGTCGTTCAGCTGGCCATTGGCCTCGAGGTACTTTACTAATCTTTGTCTATTTCAATTTACTACACATAACCGCGTGTTCATTCATAATGTATTGGATACCCTAAGCACACATATAAGTAGCGGTAACACATGTGCATGTTGCAGGTGGTCAGGTTACATCCCTTCCAGTAGCGAGAAGGGCCCTAGAGTTCAGACTTGGAGGCTATGGATAGACCGGTTGCAGGATAGAGAGGTCAGTATGTTACTTAATAAGTTTTTTTTATTTAACCACGATTTACGAGTTGGGATCACGAGTTGCCCTGACATTGTATCGTTCTGGGTGCAGTTTATCTGGATGCCGTACAGTAGCCCTGACGTACTTCAGGTCGTGCATCTCGAGGTTTTGGAGCCTCGGCATATGGTGCTGTGGCGGTCTGTTACATCGCTTATCTACTTTGCCGTCATAGAGTGGCATCAGGTAGACAGGGTTCTTCCGCAGTTTGGAGGGGTGCAGCCCCGTCCACAGGCCGCCCTGAACATCGACTTTCTGATGTCGAAGGACGGCAGAGGCGGCGATCGATGGTTCCCGTCCCATTTGCAGAAGTGGCATCAATATTGGGACGACCGTACGGAGAGCGTGCTGAGATTCGATGTTTTTGCTGACCCTGGTCCGTCGCATCAGTTCTTGGATTGGTGGAGTCAGCACGGGAAGAGGTTTTTGTCTCCGGATCCGCAGTTGGGCGATCCGAGAGCCGTTGCTATTCCTGTTGAGGCCTCACAGCGGGGAGCTGGGCGAGTACCTGAGATGGATCGGCCTGACGACGTGCCGGATAGGAGGCGGGTTGATAGGAGAGCTCGCGTGGGCACACGTCGTAGCCAGCATGACTGGGGGTGGCTTGAGCGTGCTATGGAGGATGGCGACGAGGCCGGCCCCGCTAGGGGTCGACGACGACATCATCCTGGCAGAGGTAGAGGGCGTGCTGCGGTTCATGCCGCTGCACCTGACCCTGAGAACGATGACGATGATCAGCATGGGCCCGAGGGCGGGGATGGTGCAGGGGCGGCTTCAGTTGCTGGTGGTAGTACCCAGGATGGGGTGCACGGAGGTGAGTGGTATGGCTCAGGGATGGGTGACGGGGCTGAGCCTAGTGACGCTGGACTTGGGTCCGGTCCTTTTGGACATTACTTTGTTGGAGTACCCACCGACGACCAGCCTCAGCAGGACGGTACTCCATGGGTTATTCCCGGATCACAGTGGCAGGACTTCCTTGGGGCAGATACGCTTGATGCGGACTTCGGCAGTCCACGGTTTCTAGCGAAGATTTCGGCTATCATGCAGGAGGACGAGCCGGGCAGGAGGCGTCCTCAGACCCCTGGCACTCAGGCACCCTTAGATGTTGATCTGAACGAGCCTGCTATGACACCTGTTGGTGACCAGTTTGGTTTGGGAGGTACCCCACATTCCGCTTACACCGCTGCATCACAGTCTGTCGCCGGGCCGTCTGCCGCACCTGTCCATTTTACGCCACCCGCACAGCCTGCCCCGCATGAGGACGCAGATGAGATAGAGGACGAGGAGCCGTTTATCCGCAGAGGTCAGAGGCCACGGGTTCCCCGTCGTTGTGGGACAGGCTCCCACTTGTTTAGATGATTTACATTTCATGTATTTTGGACGTTAGGGTTCACTCATGTATTTTAGATGATTTACTTTAGAGCTATTTTTCCTTGTTGTTTGCTCATCTTATTGTACTTAAAAATCTGGTATTTACCTAGTGGATTAGTGACTATGTATTATCATTGAATCATATAACACTTTAGTTATCAACTTTTGCAGTCATGGGATTTCTAACTATATTCAAATTCAGATGCAACTTTTTCATTACTAGAAGTTAAAAGGATAAACAGATAACACAAATCATCTAGGTATAACAAGTAACAGGAAAAATAAAATCAATAGACACTAACAATAACAAGATCGCTACTACTGGCCCCCCGTGTGAGACGGTCCTCCAAGCTGTGGGCAACTCCTGCGGGTGTGTCCGGGTTGGCGACAAAGGCCACACCTCTTTGGCCGATTCGGATCAGCCTCGTCCATATTCGTCCGTATCCTAGTGGATCTCGGACGACCCTCTCTCGCACGCCTCTTGGCAGGGTTCGGGATCACGGTTGGCCCGTCGTAAGGTGGCCAGAATCCCTCCGGTATCAGCGGTGTGAATCCCATCTGGTACACACGGAACACTGAACTAATCTGATACACGCTGTGAACATAAGAGGACCAGGTAACCCGTGAGTAGGCGCAGCATGCAAGTGCGTGCTGGCACGGGAAATGAAGTGCCTGGAAGTACCCGCAGTCACAGGTCCGGGACGCAAGGGATACTCTGTAGGTACCCAATGAGAAAGAGCCCGTCGGAGTGGTCTCGGCTACGGTGAACTCGAAGTTATCCCGGTCATACAAAGTCACCGTGAAGCACCGCGAATTCTTCAAGTTGGCCTCTATACACTTCACCAAGTACTGACTGAATTGCTGTCCGGTTCCCATCTGGGCCTCAGCCTCTCTACCCTTGCGAACAAAGAGTTCCGCAAGCCTTCCATATGTTGCCTTCACCAAAGAGCATACAGGGAGGTTTCTGACACCCTTTAGGATTGAGTTCACACACTCCGAGATATTCGTCGTCATGTGACCGAATCTCTGTCCCTCATCACGATGCTGAGTCCATAAGGAATAATCAATCCGGTTCGCCCACTCACACATCGCCGGGTCTTCAGACCGAAGAATATCAAACCAGTAATCAAACTCAACCTCGGTCTTGGCATATGCGGCATTCACTAGAAGCCTATGTGCATCCTTGCCCTTGAAGGTAAGGGCAAAATTAGCCGCTATCTTGAAACACCCTCTTGCCTCATGGCATCTAGGTCCAAAGAGGAAAAATATGGTGGATACTGCTGTGTGCCAGAACTAGAACCACCGACTACCAATGCAGGCTCAGTCGCTCCAACCTCGTCGCCGCTGTCATCCTCAATCATATCCGGCTCGACGTCGTCCTCCTCTACATCACCCAACACTTCGTCTCCGACGCCAACCGGTGGAACTCCCTGTAAAGCGTTCGGTAGAATATCAACTGATCCTACCACGTCGCCTACTCCATCATTCAAATCAACAGCAAAAGACGGGGAGGCGACTGGTTCGACCGCTGGCTCGTACATAGGGACGGACGAAGAAGCAATGGCAGGCCTGGAACTCGAACCGGCTGCCGCTGCTTCAGTGGTGGCATTCCGGTTCGAACCCCCTGAGCTGGATACCACATCAACCAACTTTGCCAACAACTCTGGTGTCCTCACCTCGGGAAACTGCCTCCGACATAGAAACATGACTTGCAGGTCCTCATCACTACCAATCGTGAAGCAATCATACTTCACCGTATCCTGCAAGACAGTGATTGGAATGCGATAGAAAAACTTCTTCACTCGCTTCGCACTTTCCAGACCAAGTTTCATCAGCACAGATCTAACAAGATCATCATAGCTCGTCGTTGGTTTCACGACAATACAGAGAGGATTCTTATCTGTAAACTTCACACCGGAGCGAGTTTTCCTCTTAATGGATCCTCTATGGTGAACCAAAACCACAAAACTCTCCTCACTAGCCATATTACACCCTCTATGAGAGCAACTCACGTTTAGAACCATATATATACTGCACTGTCTACCACTAAATCGAACCGGACTGGTTCGAATTCAGTTTGTGTAATTCGAACTAGCCTGGTTCGAATTACTTGATGCAGATTCTCCCCATATAATTCGAACCAGCTTGGTTCGAATTATGTGCTACGTTTTCCTCCCAAGTAATTCGAACCACCCTGGTTCGATTTACTTGAATGAATTTCTCTCTTAGTAATTCGAACCACCCTGGTTCGAATTACTCATGAATAGAGTTCGAACCACACTGGTTCGAATTATATAAATATAGAGTTTGGCTCATTGCAGAAACGAATTTCACTTTGACTCATTTAGGTAATTTGAAACTTCCCTTGGTTTATTCTAGTTTTTTGCCCAGGTTTCAATGTGATTTTGTGAGTTGGAATGAAAATTTTTTTTTAAGTTTTTCTTTTCTCTATTTATATGTAGCACGATTCAATCTCATTTTTTATTTTTTTGAAGTTACTCAGATTCTCTTACATTATGCTTCAACTTTATCTTCAAGGCATATATGATCCATGTTCTATTTTAACTTGGAGATTAAGCAAATCACCCACGTCTTAGCGCAATTATTTTTTTGGAGGTTAATTTTCTTTACCCACATTCATAATAGTTACCAATTTAGGTCAAATCAAATATTTCAACGCTTTTTTATTATGACACACTGATTTTATTTATTAATTGCACTTATTTCATTTACCTCCCAAAAATATGCTAAGTGTCCATTACTCACATATTTCGACCTCACCTTACCCGTTTTAGAGTCAAAATATCTGCTTTTGTGCTAACACTACTCTTATGAACTTGCTTCTTCCATTTCTATTTAGATTCTTGTCAAAAACACTAGGTTAAAATAATTTTTTTTGTCATGATACGTGTAACATTCTTATTATCAAAATGTCACACATCTGACTACGTCATTCTGATGGCAAGGATAGTACGACGAGTTCTATATATTTAATAATAAAATAGGAATCCTTAAATCGAAACAGTATCGCTATTTTCTTTAAAAAACCGAAAGCTCTTTTTATTTTTACAAACATGCATATATACACAAATACAATCACAATCTTCATATATATATATATATATACAAGATTTCTTATCCAAATAACTTACAAATATACTCGACATACATATTATTACAAATCACGACTCCTATCCCTCTTACAAAAATATATAATAAGGCGAGGAAAAAACTATAACTAAGATATATACAACACAATCAGATGCGCAGAAGAAACTCCTTAAACTACTCATCCGTCCTGAAAAGAGAAATCTGTAGCGGGCGAGAACCTAATCATACAGTCTCACTAAAAAGTCTAGAATTGTCACAAGAGGATATGCGTAAGGAAAAAGAATGGATTTCAACCGCAGTAATTATCGTTCATCTTATGAATCTTTTCTAAAATCAACAATTTTCAAATCTAAGTTTATATTTTAAATTATAAAAAGACCCGATCAAACATAATATCCAAAAGATTTCACCACATACCAATGACCTATTCTAACTAGACTTACCAATAATTTGACCAATCCCGGCCTTCGACCCAAAATATAATCAAACCAAGGTCTCTGGCCAAACATATAATCAAACTACGGCTTTCAACCCAACATATAATCAAATCATGCTCAAACCATCATAACCCAAATCAATCAGTAACAATCACAAGTAATGAAGTTCAAACACAATCAAGAATAATTACAACAAGTATGAAAATTAGCAGTTAAATAAAAATATTCACATAAGCAAACTAAATACAATATGCACATCCAAACAATGTCACATAAATGCATATGATGCATGCCTGTCCTGCTGGTCATGAGCTCACTTGTCGATTAAAGTGCCAGAACCCGACACATTTGGTAGCTAACCCGGATATGGAACACCACAACATAGAGCAAGCGGGACTAACCACAATCCTTGCATCTACCCAGATAGTAATACTCATCACATCCGTAGCAAGTGGGACAAACCACAGTTCTTGCGTCTACCCATGTCGGTGTTTCACCACAACCCGGATGCAAGTGAGACAAACCACAACCCTTACATCTTCCCAGGCAGGTGCCTTTCACCAAAATCCTGGATGCAAGTGGGACAATGCAGTATGCCACAACTCTTACATATACCCAAGCAGATGCCTTTTAACACCATCCTGGATGCAAATGGGACAACGCCGCAACCCTTACATCTATCCAGGCAGGTACCTTTCACCATAATTCTGGATGCAAGTGAGACAAACCACAACCCTTACATCTACCCAAGCAGGTACTTAAAATCTCAACCCGAAGCAAGTGAAGGCGAACCACAACCTTTACGTCTACCTAGGCAGGTGATAAATAATTATAAGGGCAAATCACACCTATAAACCAAATGGAGCTCAAAATTACACCATTCTACCAAAAAGAAAAACATTACAAAAATCTACCAGAAGGACAATTTTATGTAATTCGAATTAACCTGATTCGAATTACTCATTCTAACACTAATTCGAATCAGACCAATTCAAATTACTAGAGATACACATTGGTTTATGTAATTCGAAACAGTATGAGTTGATTTATGCATGCATGTGAAGTCCCTACTAATTCGAAACAGACTGTTTCGATTTATCCCCTAGTTTTGTTCTTATATAATTCGAATGGGACTGATTCGAATTACTATGCATTGAATTATTACAAATTTTTACAGTACTCCTAACATTTTTTAAGCCATCTTTTAAAATTATTTTGTATGGAATAAAATCTTTTTGTGGTATAATTTAAATAAATTTATTAAAAAAATTTATTAAATTGAGACTCGCATGTAAGTTCAAGGACCAAATTGAGTATTAACTCGAATATTTTATTTAAAATTTGACTACATGCATGAATATCTATCTTTAAATTTAGTCTTTTTTTAATTGCTTCGCATGAAATGAAATATTTTTTTTAATTTTTAAATTATTAATTATGTAAAAGAGTATTATTATATTTGAAATTTGAGTAAATATAATTTTTAATAAATTTTTTAATAAATTTATTTAAATTATACCACAAAAAAAATTTTATTTCATGCAAAATAATTTAAAAAATGACTTAAAAATGTTAGGGATGCTGTAAAAATTTGTAATTGCTGATGCATAGTAATTCGAATCAGCCCCATTCGAATTATATAAGAACAAAACCAGTGGATAAATCGAAACAGCTTGTTTCGAATTAGTAGGGACTTCACATGCATGCATAAATCGACTCAGGTTGTTTCAAATTACATAAATCTGACCAATTCGATTTGTAGGTATCTCTAGTAATTCGAATTGGTCTGATTCGAATTAGTGTTGGAATGGGTGATTCGAATGAGACTAATTCGAATTACATAAAATTGTCCTTGTGGTAGATTCTTGTAACGTTTTTTCTTTTGGTAGAATTGTATAATTTTGAGCTTCATTTGGTTTATATGTGTGATTTACCCTAATTATAATCAACTCACTTCATAATCGTAATCAAAATCAAATTCATATACTTTAACTCCTCTAAAACTTCTCAAAACTGAATGCTTCAATCAAATTAACCAACTTCAAAGTTCTTTTCAAGCTCAAAACTTTTCTTCAAAAACTAAAAAATCATCTTGTTTGCAATTTAAAATTTTAACTGAAACAACGTAACAATTTATTCTTTAATAATCACTTTAAAGTTCGCTAAAACACCCTAAATTATATTCTTTTTTTTTAGTTAAATCAAAATCAAATAAAATAATTATTCAATCAAATTAACCAAAATAGAATTTCTAAATTCTCATGAAAATTTCGGCAGCATCTCCTTTAAAACTCGAATTTTGCCACCCTTCTCGGGTCTAATCTAAACATCTCTCAAACCCTTCTCAATTATTTCCAGTATCAAATCATTTCCGAATATCAAATCATTTCCAAAATCAAACTAATTCCGATATTAAATCATTTCTAAATCTCAAATCATTTTCAAATATCAATTCACTTCCAATAAATCAAGAAAACAAATTCAACAAAGTCAACCAACAAACCAAAATACCCAGCCTTCTCAAATAGTCAATAAATCAATCAGGCAAATAATTACATTCATCCAGAGCAACTCAGTTCAATCCATAAGACTCATGTAATCATAAAAAATATATTTTTTACATTAATATCGACTTGTAATAATTCTTGATAATAAAACGGTTTTAAGAAAAAGCCCCTACCTCGAATAGTCAAAACCCATAAGTCATAAAACGCGTCAAAAACCCTTTTTCTCCTAGCTCGCGACAGCGGCAGTCGCAACCACAGCTCCATACTACTTCCGCAGCAACATCCGCACTTTAATCGCAACATGCAATAACCATAACTCAACTTGTACTTAGAGAAGAACCAAGGAATGGAGCAGTTGCAGTTCCGGTGATGACTTCCGACGAGCAGAACGGCGGTAGAGAGCTTCGGCGGCAACGCAGCAACTTGGTGTCGCCTGCAGCAGCACCAACATCCTCCATCGTCACCTCTTCTCTTTCGGCTAGACCCAAACAGCGACGATGATGGCTCCTGGCAGCTCCGGCGATAGCAACGGCAGCAATGGAGACCACCAACCACAGCGCCAACCAGGAACGATTCTGATGGTGGTGTTCAGCTTAACGGCGGCAGGAGCAACTTCCTCTCTTCTGTTTGGCAGCAATGGCGACGGCGAATCACGATAGCAACGGTTTGGTGAGACACGATGGCATGGACTGTCGACGATAGCTCCTCCAACTCGTGTCCCTTCCTCTCTCAGTGACGTTCAGCGACGACGCATGGACAGCGGCGACGCGTGGCTCCACGATTCCTCCTCTCTTTCCACGCGACCACGCCGTCGAAGATGTGGCGGCAGGCAAATCGACCACGACGGCACCTCCTTCCGCGTCTCCTTCTCTCTCGCGCTCGTTCTCGGACGCATCTCTCTCCCTTCCCTGCGACGGTTCGGCGGCGAGTTGAATAGTGGCTAGACGTGACGTCTCTCTCTGTGTGTGTGTCTCTTTCTCTCTCTCTCTCTCTTTGTGTGTGTGCGTGTATCTCTCTCTCTCTCTCTGTGTTGTCTACAGCGGAATTTTGACTTCTAATAGATACAAAATAATATGAAAGTGAACACTACTCACAATAATGCACTCGCTATATATTTTGTAAAGAGGAAAAAATAATATGAAAGATTTCTTCTAACTAACTCTATAAGATGATGTGAATAAGGATATTGTTATTATTATTAACCTCAATTACAATTCTAGAGACATATATATAGTATTTCTATGCAATAATTTCAACAAATAAGAAAAAAATTCTCCGACAAAAAACTCTTTACTAAATATTTTAAGTTCTCTCTTATTAAAACTCATTTATTTTACTTCCTAAAATTACTATTATCCTTCCTTTATTCTCACAATTCTCCACTTCAATTTGAAATCTACTCAAATTTTGGATGATCAAAGTATGGTATTTGTATCCCCATGCCTAATATGGAACAACATTGAGCAATTCTAAACAGTGTTGGAACTTGCTTCCTGATACTCCTTTAGTCAGCATGTTTGCGAGATTTTCATCTGTATGTACTTTTACAAGAGAAATGTTGCCTTTCTCTATAACAGCATGCACGAAGTGATATCTTACATCAATATGCTTGGTACGAGCATGATGAACCTGATTTTTAGCCAAATAAATTGTACTTTAACTATCACAACTCAGATTCACGCAATCTTACTGAAACCCCAAATCATCTAGAAGACCCCTTAGCCACAATGCTTCTTTCACTCCTTCTGCTACTGCCATGTACTCAGCATCTGTAGTAGATAGTTTCACTGTAGCTTGTAACATTGATCGCCAACTAACTGGAGCACCTTGTATTTTATATACATAACCGGTCGTAGAATATCTTCTTTCTAGATCACCAGCATAATCAGAATCAACAAAGCCGCTGATTTGACATGATTTTTCACTAAAGCATAAATCTATGTCAATGGTACCCTCCAAGTACTTTAATATCCACTTGATTGCTTCTCAGTGTGCCTTACCCGGATTTGCCATGAACCTGCTAACAATACTGACTGCCTGTGAAATATCTGGGCGTGTATACACCATAGCATACATTAGGCTACCGACTGCACTAGCATAAGGTACATTTTTCATGTAAGCCTTATCTTCTGCTACTATGGGAGATTGTTTACCAGAGAGCTTGAAATTTGGAGCCAACGGTGTTACTACTGGCTTAGCATTTTTCATTTTGAACTTTTCAATAACGTGTTCAATGTACCCTCTCTGGCTCAAGAACAATTTTTGGCTTGATCTCTCTCTTTTAATTTTTATGTCTACTATTTTTCGTGCAACACCCAAATCTTTTGTTTCAAATTCTTTACCAAGTTGAACCTTTAACCTATCTATCTCCACCTTGCTCTTAGAAGCAATAAGCATGTCATCCACATACAATAGAAGATAGATATAATCACTTCCAGAAAGGTTATGAATGTATACACAACAATCATAATTACTTCTGGAAAAACCTTGTTTTAACATAAAGGAGTCAAATTGCTTATACCACTGTCGAGGAGATTGTTTTCATCCATATAGCGATTTCTTTAAGCGACATACCTGATTTTCTTTACCCTCAACCTTGAAACCCTCAGGTTGATACATGTAAATTTCTTCCTCTAAGTCACCATGCAAAAAAGTTGTCTTTACATCTAGCTGTTCCAACTCAAGATTACCCTGAGCTACAAGACTCAAAAGCACCCTTATGGAAGTGTGCTTCACCACAGGAGAAAATATCTCGTTGTAATCAACACCTTCTTTTTGTGCAAATCCGTTTGCTACTAACCTAGCTTTGAATCTTGTACCATCTGACTTAGTAGGATCTTCTTTTCTTTTATACACCCATTTACAACCAATTGCAGTTTTTCCATGGGCAACGGGACCACCTCCCATGTCTTGTTCTTATGGAGAGATTGCATCTCTTCTTCCATGGCGACCAACCAACTTTCTCTATCTTTGTCTTTGATAGCAAGTTTGAAGGTGACTGGCTCATCATCCTCCATCGAGAGTGCATAATCTACCAAGTTTATCTGCTCATAATGTCTTATGGGCTTGTCTGACCCGAACTTCTGAACGAATTTATAATTTCTCTTTGGCCTAGTGGATGCCAAAGAATCCTACTGCTGCTGTTGTAATGCATGTGCATTTTCTCGCCGAATCTCCTCATGATCAAGTTCATCCTCTACATCATCTCGAGTAGCATTAGGATGCTCCACCTGAACATTATTAGAATCTATTTGTTGGTATTTAGACTCTATCTCCACCACTTGAGTATTTGAAGTTTTTCCAACATCACCATCATTTGGCATCGTATCTTTAGACAAAGCTACTATAGACCGTTCATCAAAGGTAACATCCCCGCTAATTACAAACTTAGAATCATTTATGCTCTAAAGACGATACCCTTGAACCCCTCTCGGATACCCCAAAAGATTGCCTTTTTAGCTCTATCATCAAGCTTATTATTTTTGACATGATAATAGGCTGTGCATCTAAAAACTCTGAGTTTCTCATAATCTGCATGTTCTCCTAACCACACCTTATAAAGTGTGTCTCCATCTAGAGAAGAATGTGGGGATCGGTTCACTATGTAGCAAGCTGTAGCAATCGACTCCGCCCGCCACTCTCTGCCTAACCCAAAATTAGAGCGCATACACTGTGCCTTCTCAAGTAGCGTACGATTCAGTCGTTCAGTGAGTCCATTCTGTTGTGGTGTTTCTTTAACTGTCCAGTGTCTCACAATGCCTTCTCGATCACAGAACTCCTTGAAAACCCTATCCGTGTACCCTGTGCCATTATCTGATCGTAGAGTTTTCAACTTCCTACCTGTTCGGTTTTCAACGATTGCTCTCCGTCGTTTAAAAGTGTCGAATACCTCATTCTTATACTTGAGGAAGTAAACCCAAACATACTTAGAATAATCATCAACAAAAGTAACAAAATACCTGGAACCACCCTAGGAAGTAACTTTAGATGGGCCCCAAACATCAGTATGCACGTAGTCTAACAATCCTCTGCTTTTGTGCTTGCTTGTAGAAAACTTCACTCTGTGTGCCTTTTCATACACGCAATGCTCACAAAATTCCATTTGTGGTTTCATCATATTCTTCAACAAACCTTGTCCACAAAGCAATGATAGACCTTTCTTTGACATATGTCCAAGCCGCATGTGCCATATTCTTGTGCAATTTGTTTGATCTCTACTTCCACCGATTTCAACTGCTAACTCACTTGTGATTGTTGTCCCCAAAAGAGAATAATGATTACCGTAAAAAACTCCCTTCATCACTACCAAAGAACCACGAACAACTTTTAGTACCCCATTTTCCGCAACTATTTTGCAACCATTTTTCTCCAACAAACCTATGGAGATAAGATTTTTCCGCAAGTCTGGAATATGTCTCACATCCATTAAAGTTCTTACTATTCCATCATGCATCTTGATTCTTATAGTACCCAATCCCACAGTTTTACAAGCATGATCATTGCCTATTAAAACTGTGCCACTATTTATACTTTGACAGGTAGTAAAGCACTTCCTATTTAGGCACATATGGTGAGATGCTCCTGAATCAAGAATTCACTTATCGAAGATTTCATAAGATTGTTTTGTCACAAAGTAATAGTCCTCCTCATCATTTGAGACGTAGCTTGCTTCTTGCTTTTCTTTTAGATTGTCATTGTTCTGTTTCTTGAAAGTTATCTTTTTATTTGGATAATTTGCCGCGAACAATCCTTATGCTTGATCATTATACTCTCTTCCATTTGAAGATGACATTACACTTGTAGCAACCTTACGTAGATCATTCGCTAAAAGTGATGCTCTCGTCTCATCCATGGTCAGATTGTCACCCAACAGCATCAATGTCTGCACCAGATTTTCATAGGACTTCGGTAATGAAAGTAACAATGAGTATCTGATCCTCATCATCAACCTTCACATCTATATCCTTTAAGTTTGATATAATCCTATCAAACTTATTGATATAGTCTCGGATTGAGGTACCTTCTTCCATCTTGCATGTATACAATTTGGATTTTAAGTAGATCCTGTTAGTTAGAGTCTTCGTCATGAAGTTACTCTTTGACTTTACCCAAACGCCTGCTGCAGTTGCTTCTTCATTTACTAAAAAAGCAACATCCCTCTCAAGGCATAAGATTATTGCAGCCTGCGTCTCAAGATCTAATTCTTCCCAATCCTCATCTTTCATTTTCTCCGACTTTTCTTTTTTTCCTACTAGTGCCTTGTGTAATTTTTGTGATATAAGCATATTTTTCATCTGCATCCTCCAATAAGAAAAATAATTTTTCCCATTAAACTTCTCGATTTCATATTTTCCTACTTTGACATTACCACTAGTAGAAGCCATTATATTCAAAATTGAATTTTACCACGCAAATAATGAATAATATAATGTTGCCTCTCGATACCAATTGTTGAGTCTACAGCGGAATTTTGACTTCTAATAGATACAAAGTAATATGAAATTGAATACTACTCACGATAATGCACTCGCTATATATTTTTGTAAAGAGGAAAAAACAATATGAAAGATTTATTCTAACTAACTCTATAAGATGATGTGAATAAGGATATTGTTATTGTTATTAACTTCAATTACAATTCTAGAGACGTATATATAATATTTCTATGCTATAACTTCAACGAATAAGAATAAATTCTCCGACAAAAAACTTCTTACTAAACATTTTGAGTTCTCTCTTATTAAAACTCATTTATTTTACTTCCTAAAATTACTCTTATCCTTCTTTTGTTCTCACAGTGGTGTTGAGGGTGGCTGTGTGTGAGGGTGTGAGGGGTAAAGGGGTGGGGACGTGAGTGAGTTGAGTGGGTTAGAGTTAGTGTGTTTGGATTTTAGAAATTGGGTAATTGGATTTTAATTTTGGGAATTAAGGTTTCTTTTGGAAACAAATAATAAAATTAAGGTAAAATTAAATTTATAAATTTAAATTTAGAATAAAATATTTATTTTTTTAATTAAATTAATAAAAATTAAAAATTTAATTTTATAAATAAATTTTTTATTAAAATATTTATTTTTATTCATTATAAAAACTCTCATTAATATATTTTAGTATAAAATAAAAATTAATAATAAAATAT
>NC_029789.2:10878858-10880393 GCF_000816755.2 Arachis ipaensis | reverse complement strand
ATAATAATAATAATAATATATCATGGTGAATTGGTGATATTTTTTGGTGTCTTTTTTATTTATTTATGAATTGGTGATATAAACATACTTTTATTTATTGTATTTTTAACACTTGCATTTATCCATTTCTATTACTATATATAACACGAGATTTGTATCGAGCATAATGTTAATTATTCCCTTTAAGGCTGCCTTTCTATACACGGTTGTGAATAGTATCATCCACTTGTTGAGTCACCAGCCTTGTGGCATCGACCCACCAAATCACTCTTTCATTTTTTTATAATTTATTTTAATTTTCATTATAAGAAACAATCATTATAACGTATAAGAGTACTTTACTTTACATATCAACACTCGTGAATGCTATCCACTAATATCCAGCTGGAAGTCTCCGTACATCTCTCTATTTTTATGATTCATCACTTATTCTTAGAGCTGTACACGGATTGGATCGGATCGGATATAGCCTAAAATTCTATTCGATCTGTATTGTACTCATCGGATCGGATCGGATACGATATCCGCATTTTTTTAGGTCGGATCGGATCGGATATCGAGTATATCTGCATAATTAAAAAAAATTATTTTAAGATTCTATTTGACTATTTTTACAAAAAAAATCAAAAAAATTTATTTTTTTATCTGTTTAAGCCTATTTACTCCTAAAATATTATCAATAATATTTCTTTTGAATAACAAAAACAAAATAATAACACAAGATTTAAGTTTAATTATTCTAAGTTGAAGTACAACATAAAAAATTAAAAACAAAATATCATAAAATTCATAAATAACACACTAAAATTCATACCACATTAGGGTTTATTTTCTTAAACTATACTATTTATATGTGATGTGCGGATATGCGGATTTGCGGATCGGATCCGCGGACTGCCAAATCCGCAATCCGATCCGACCATAGTGCGGATCCGATCCTATCCGATCCGATGGCTCTGCAGATCGGATAATATCCGCAAAATTCGGATCGGATGTGGATAATTACCGCGGATATGCGGATATTATCCGATCCATGTGCAGCCCTACTTATTCTTTTCCCTTTTTTTTTTGTTTGGTAGAGTTCTTTTCCTTTTAATATATGCTAAAATAATTACAATGTATAATGTATAATTAATTTGTTGTTAATACATTTATTTTTATTCTAATTAATAATTGGAAAAATTGCATGCGCTTTTATGTAGTGTGAGACGGTTTTTCTTATAATATAAGTCAACCATAAAATCCATATCTTTATGTGAGAATCGAATTTTATTAAGAAAAGAATCTTATTTACTAAATTTTACAGAAATAACTAAATCATATACTATCATTTACAAAGACCTTTTAAAGTAATCAACAACAAAGGCTCGGTTTAGTAAATTTTTTTAATTAATTTATAAAAATTATTTTTTGAAAGATATTTTTTTTAAATTATAGTATTTATATTTAATAAATTAAAAATAAATTAAAAATAAATTTTAATAAATACAAACAACAATAGTTATATAAAATAATTTTTAAAATAAAAAAATATA
>NC_029789.2:10867259-10878401 GCF_000816755.2 Arachis ipaensis | reverse complement strand
TTCAACAGAGATAAATTAAGAGTAAATATAAATACTAATTAATATATAAAATTATATTAGACTTTTTAACTTTAATTATCATAAGTATAAGCTATCTTGAAAAAGTTCTATTTTATGACTTGATTTGGTAAAACTTTTGAGAAAGTACTTAAACTCTTTGTGTTGCATTTGGTAAATAAAAAAAAATTATGTGCCTGTGCTGGTAATATTTAAAATATAAGGGTATTTTTGAAAGCATCTAAGATAAAACTTTTAAAGGTGATTTATGCTTATTAAAATTATAAAGTCTAATATAACTTTATTTATTAATTAATATTCAAATTTAATTTTTACATTAATGCCTATTATAATATTTTAAAATTTTAAAAATTATTTTATCAAATATACTTGTTGTTACTTGTGTTAATTAAAAGTCTTTTTTAATTTAATTTACTAAACATAGATGCTATAATTTTTAAAAAAATATTTTTTAAAAATTAACCTTTTAAAATATTTTTAAAAAATAAAAATTTTACCAAATTAAATCTAAATATTTTTAAAAATACCTCTATCTTTTAAAAACTATAAGTATAAACATATAATTTTTTTTATTTATCAAAACACAAAATTATGAATTTGTACTTTTTAAAAACTACTAACACTTCTTCAAAAAAATATTTTCAAACCAAACCCTTTCAAACATTATTATTAATAGTACAATACATATTTAGACATCCATTTAATTTATTTTTTTTACATCAATAATGTATCAAAATGGAAAACCCACAATACTTATAACATACAAACATATTAAATTATAGAAAATAAAATTCAAAATTAACTTTTTTGAACAAATAATCAGTTAAGAGTTTTTCTTTAGACTTTTCCCCTTTTCTATAGACTACTTTGTTGACTTATGACTAGTTAGAGGAGAGTAATATGCTTTAGAAAAGGTTTAGGGTCCAGTATTTTTTTAATAATTTGGCTACTACTTAGCCATCAAAAGAAAAGTGAGTAATTTTTTATTATTAGATATAATTTTACACTATTAAAAATATTATTGATAATTAATTAATAATTATAAAACACAAAATTTACTGTCCCTAGCACTCCTCTTATTATGCTTTGTCCAAATTGATGTTTATTTTGAAATAAAAGAAGTATTAAGCAGAACCGAACAGTAACAATATAACATACATGTAAGTATCATCACATAAAAGTAATAACAGTAATAATTGAAGTGTAGGCAAGGAGGGTTCATGGATGAACATCACATACAACATAACTGTTTTCTTGCAATGAAATCAAGGGCGGACACATGAGCCACGTGTAAGAAATAGGGAGATGGTAGAGCAGAGAGAAGAGAGAGACACTAGATTCCTTGTCGATTAAAATAAGGTTAGAGAAGACGAGAGAGAGAAGGGGAGGGGTTGGGTTTGGTACTCTCTCTCTCTCTTTCTCTCTCTGTGTAATGTAATGTAAATGTAAATTGTAAGAAAGAAGGTAGAAACGACGGTCATTACTAAATTAAGGTTCCAAGAATGTGATCCAAAACATAAAAAACCCACCTTCCATTTCTCACATCTCACCCTCCCTTTTCCGCTGCTGCCTCCGCCTCCGCCTCATCGCTTTTCCGTCCACGCGCCGCCTCCATCTCCCAACACTCTGAATCTGAGCATAACGCGCTTTTTGCGCCTTCTTTTCTCCGATTCGGTTCTTCCCACCTCCGTTTCCTCATGGATCCGGATTCTAGAAGCTCATCTTGACCTCGATTCTCTTCTCTCTCCTGAGTTTCTTACCTTTCTCAGCTGATTCGCTGCGTTTTGATCTGTTTCTAACTTGCTTCTATGTTCCAGGTATTGCTTCATCTGCTCTCTCTCTCTCTCTCTCTCTCTCTCTCTAATAAAAACTTTTCTTTGGGAGGGGTGTAGTTTCATGAATAATCGTTCTGCATTCTGGTTAATTGCCTGAAATGGGGATTAGCGTTATTCTTAGATCTTCGGGTATCTGCATAGATGCAGCTCGATTTATTTACGTATTAGGTTATTCCCTTGTTATGCTGTTGGTAAATAGAAAAAAAATGTGTTAGAAGTTTGTTAAGGATGTAAAAAGTTTAGATTTTAAGCTACTTTTCTCTGGAAATAAAAAGCACTCTTTTTTAGTAGTAACCTTGTTGGATGGTGAATGTGATCCAATGTAGTTTACCCTGAGATTGGCTATTTGTGAAAATGGGCTGCTTATAGTTTCGATTTCATTCAATCTAGGGTTGCTTCTGGATGTGTGACATCTCTGTTAAGAGATAGTAGTACTGCTTGTTTATATTTGTTACATTTAACGATCATGTGTTTTCCTATTGGTATGGGAGATTGAAACAGTGGAGATTTACCTCAATTTCTGTTTCAGTGGTGACATTGTTGTGGTGGAAGGAACACCTTGTATGCTGAGCTGCAATGTCGTTCAAAAGCATAGTACGCGAACTCAAGGAGATGAGAGATGGGATTGGTAGCTTATCGAGGCGGAGCGCAGAAAGCAAGCATTGGCACAGTAGAGTAAAGTCACATGTTGTTCCTGATGTCACTCTAAATCCACTTGAACCTGTTCAACAGGGGCAGTGGGCACATCTACCACCTGAGTTACTTCTGGACATAATTCATAGGGTTGAAGAGAGTGAGACATCTTGGCCTGCACGCACCGTTGTTGTGTCGTGTGCTTCAGTATGTAAATCATGGAGGGCTGTTACAAAAGAGATTGTCAATACTCCTGAGCAGTGCGGAAGGCTCACGTTTCCTATTTCATTGAAACAGGTAATATTTTCTTTTTCCGGTTTAATGGCCCAACTGTTTGTCTACTTTTCCCATTGGATATTCTGTTACTTATGTAATATTTCATTTGTGTATAATCAGCCCGGTCCTCGTGAGTCACCAATTCAGTGCTTTATCAGGAGAAACAGAGAAACTTCAACATATTTATTGTACTTCGGTCTTGTGCCATGTAAGTTTTCATTGCTTATGCAATCCATTTCATTTTTAAAAGAAAAGGGTTGTCGAATTTGCCGTTACTCTTCGAAACTTGGAGTTAATGATTTTGAATGCGAAGTGCCGGTTTCTTGCCTTAAATGAATGGGATTCATCATAAGTAAATGTCATTTACAACCTATTAAATAAGAGAAATTATTTACGTACACAAGTCATCATCCGAATCAGTTCGTGTGTTTTCTTTCCCTCCTTTCAAGATCCATCGAGCCAGCTTATTGAATTTGGATGAAATGTGCTCTTGAATGTATACCTAAGAAGCTTGTTTTTGCTTTGATTTTACTTATACAGCGGAGAATGGGACTGATAAGTTGTTATTAGCTGCTAAAAAGATAAGAAGGGCAACAGGCATAGACTTTGTCATATCTTTGGTTGCAAATGATTTTTCTCGGTCCAGCAACACATATGTTGGTAAACTAAGGCAAGTCTTGGTCAATTGAAAATTCTTTTCAAATTTTTCACCTTGTTCCATATCATATCTCCAACTCGATCACAATCTTTGGCAGGTCTAATTTTTTGGGAACCAAGTTCACTATCTGCGACAACCAATCTCCCCATCAAGCTGGAACTCAGCCAAATGGTCGTTCTAGTAAGAGATTCCACACTAAGCAGGCGTCTCCGAGGGTTTCAGCAGGTAACTACACCGTTGGCACCATTGCCTATGAGCTTAATGTCCTACGCACGAGAGGGCCACGGAGGATGAACTGTACCATGAACTCCATACCTGTGTCAGCTATCCAAGAAGGAGGCACCGCCCCAACCCCGACATCTCTTCCTCAGATAATTGATGAGCAATTCCCTTTGTCGCCATCACTGAAAGGAAAAGCTCCAATAATAGACGTAAGCTCCACAAGCCTCTTGGAGATGCCAGTGCAAAGCCAAGGCTTGGTTGAGCCCCTAGTACTTAAAAACAAGGCCCCCAGATGGCATGAGCAGCTGCAATGCTGGTGCCTAAACTTTAAGGGTCGTGTTACGGTGGCGTCTGTTAAGAACTTCCAACTTGTTGCCGCTGTTGATCCATCTCATAATTTGTCCACCGCAGAGCAAGAAAAGGTAATTTTGCAGTTTGGAAAGATTGGGAAAGACATATTTACCATGGATTATCGATATCCACTCTCTGCCTTCCAAGCCTTTGCGATATGCTTGAGCAGCTTTGATACTAAACCAGCCTGTGAATGAGACCCATGTCGCAGGATCATCACCTGCTGGTCTGTTTCATATAAATATATATACACTATTCTAGGCACAGTCCATCACATGCAGCTGAAAATCTTAGCTATGCAGTGGTTAGTAATCCCGCCCCCTCCTCCTCTGCGGTGGTGGGGCTGCTCCCCCTTTTGTCCTCCTCCTCCTCTGATGTGTTAGATGTTGATTGTGGATTTTAACCTGTATGTTATTTCCTAGCTCTGCTACTAAGATTAAATTTAGTAAATCTTCTATTGTATAATATATAGTCGCATAGTACTCTTAACTAATGAACCTCCTTTCATTTTCCTTTATCACTTAATTTGAAGTTATAGTTTTTCTTTGCCGAAGATTATTGTTTTCCTTCTATGATTACTTGTCAGCAGCCATGCACGCATTTTGCAAGATCCCAGTATCATTTTCACTGTTATTTCAAACGATTTTTTGCTCATATCATCGGGAAAAAAAAATTAAATCCTCGGCTATGTGGTGCATGGTGCATGTTGTTTCAAGTTTTCTTGCAAAATAAATAATTGGAGTTCGGAGAATCTTCCGAGGAAGACGAGGTTAAAGAATATCCAAGAGAAAATTGAGAGTAACAAAATGAACTCTAAAATTCAAAGAAATGTAAATGTATTGTTTTGTAAAAACGAAAACACTCTCCATTGTAGGAATAAAGACAAAAGAAAAAGGAAATCTTTTATTTTGCTAAACACCAAATACTACAAAAAGAAAAGCTAACAGAAGAGATTGGGGATTTACAAAGAACGATGCTTTATAATGAGTTATTCTTTGTTAGAGCTTTCTTGTTATTTTCACAATTATTGTTGCTACTAGCTTCTCACTTTCAAAGATCTCCAAATTTTTTACCTATCATAACGCCCTCTTTCAATATCTCTACTTGCTGTGTGTCACCAAACTGCAAATTCTATGGTTCTATTTTGCACCATAGCATTCACAAAAAGAGAGGAAGACCAAATCTCAGGAGCAGAATCGCATTGCATTAAGGCGTGAAGGATTATTCTATTGCTATTTCTGCATCTTGGGCACATTGCTGAAGTATCTGAGAATCTCTGGTTGATCAAATTAAGTAAAGGTAATTTTTCATGAGCTACTCTCCACAGAAAATTTTTTACTTTGGATGATAATTTTAACCTCCAAATTAATTTCCAAAGCATTGAATTTGTCATCACCATTGGAAGGCGCTCAACTGGCGCATGAAAAAAATTATAAGTCACCCAGTACCTGAGGTCACATCGTACTGCTTCCTCTTGTTCCAAACCCATTCAAGCTTGTCCTCACCATTGTCATTCAATAGCAGGGAGAAAATTCGCGAACTGAACTTAGGGGAAAAACTGCTTCAATTAGCTCTTTATTATTCCATCTTTTATCCATGGTAAATAAATCATGTACCCAATTGATGTTTGTTATTGGATTATTGTTGTTATGAGTCTAAAAGGGTAGAGTAGGGGTAACCATGGGTCTTCCCATGCCAGATTTTATACTCCATTTCAAACTCTTTTCTACCACTTTTCTTCCCTCTAGTAGACTTTGTCAACCCTAGGAAGGTTGGTTTCCTTTATCTACTAAAATAGGGTTAATGTATCTATAGTATTTTTCTTTGAGCATACGCGCAAGTAGCGAATTAGGCTCAGTAGTAATTCACCAAAACTGTTTACCCAACAAGGCTAGGTTCTGGGCTCTGAGATCCTTGAATCCCAATGCGCCTTCTTTTTTGGGTCTGGTCATATAATCCCAACTAACCCAAGCCATCTTTCTCTTCATTCCCTTTTGACCTGCCAAAACTGTCTTAAAATCCTGTGTATTTCTTCCACTAAAGAATCTGGAAGCTTGAAACATGAAAGCATATATATTGGAATAACTTCTCTAACAGTTCTGATTAAAATATGTCTGCCTCTTCACAGATTAAACTCTTTTTTGAACTTTATCCTTTATTGCACCGAATATAGTCCTTTTAGATATCTGAATAATAGATGGAACACCTAGATATTTATCTTCTGCCACATACTCTATGTTAAGTAACTCTACTAGCTGTTGTCTTCTGGCGAGTAGGGTGTTTAGACTAAAAAAAACTGCTGATTTCTGGAGGTTAATTTTCTGTCCGCTAAACATCTCATAATGTGATTGAGTAGAGATAGGATATTGTTTCATGATTCCTCATTAACCTTCCCAAATAAGATAGAGTCATTAGTAAAGAGAAGATGATTGACTGTTGGAGACCTTCTGTGAATCTAAATCCCCTAAATAGACCTGTTTTGCTCTGCCTTGTATAACAGATAGGATAATCCTTCCGCACAAAATAGAAATAGATAAGGTGACAAAGGATCTCCTTGTTAGCTAACCCTTATTGGATTAAAAAAGCCATAAGGTTGACTTTTCACAAGAACATAATAAGAAATAGTAGTGACTAATTCTCTGATCCAAGAAATCCATCTGGTTCCAAAACCCATTCTCTCCATGATGAACCATAAAAAACACCACTCAACTCTATCATATACTTTACTCATATCCAATTTAATAGTCATTTCATATTCCAATCTCCACCTGTTAGTTTTGAGGTAGTGTATACATTCATGAGCTATTAAAATATTGTCAGAAATAATCTAACTTTTAAAAACGCATTCTGGTTTGGACTTATTAAATTATTCATAAACTCCTGAAGTCTATGTACCAGAATTTTAGAAATAATCTGATAAATGATTGAGGATAAGCTAATAGGTCCGACCTGTGACATGTCTCTAGCATCCGGGATCTTAGGGATCAAGCAAATCTGTATATAGTTAAATGTCTTGAGCATTTTACCTCCACCAAAAAAGCTACGAACTGCCTTAAAAATATCACTACCCACAATGTCTCAATAAAACTGAAAAAACTGTATTGTGAAGCCATCCTCACCTGGAGCATTTTGAAGACAAATGCTAAAAATGAATCTCTTAATTTTCTCCATAGAGATTGGTCTCATTAGCCTCCAGTTCATGAAAATGAAACTCTAAAAACGGTTAAAGACAAAATGATCTCTAAAAAATATATTTTGCTAGATAAAATAATTCAAACATTTGGTTAACGATTAATTTACTAAGTCAACTGTCAATTATTTATAAAATTATTAATGTACCCCCATATTCTCTCTCCTAACTTACCATCCTCTCCAACTCCATTCCCATTTCTTGCCTCCATTCATTCTATTGCCATCAACCGACTCTGTTACTGTCATTATCGTTGTCATTGTCATCATCATTAAATTGTCACTAAATTGAACCAAATTCACTAATATATTTAACAATTTCTTTTTCCAAGTTCATAGTCTCTTCTATAGTAAAAAAAACTCAATTGTATAATGACTAAATCCTTATCATCATATATTATTTGTAGAGAAGAGTTGTATTTTTTGCAAGACACCAATTAAAAAGATGCATAAAAACATAGGGGCTGGTTCTACTGCTGAAGGGTGGGAATGGTGGGTGCTCGTTGGAGTTCTTTAACTAATAAATTTTATAAATTTATGTGTGCAAATTCAAAAAAATATGAGTATAAATTACATTGATTTATATGTATAAAACTTTAGTAAATATATCTGCAAATTATATGTTTTTTATATGCAAAAAAATTTCTGTAAATATAAGTGTAAATTATTGCTGGTCAAGTATTGACAAAAAATGAAGCATTACTTATTTAAAAATACTAGATAACCAAGTTTTTTTTTTGGATTAACTACCAATTCGGTATCCATGAAAGATGTTATCAACAAAACAGTCTCTAAATAATTTGAAAATACGACAAAAAGAATCAATAAATATTATATTTTTTATAAGTAACCATAGAACTTTCATATTTAGCATATAACTTATTCATTTGATCTAAATTTTGGTGGCAAACATTTGAAAAGATTTTGGAGATGCACAAAAACAATTCAGACCAAACTTTTATCTTCTCTAGGTTTTTATTTTTATTTTTCAACAAGTTGTGGTCATTCACAATAACAAAAATTCACTTAGAAAAGATTATCAAATTTTAAAGATGAAAAGATCTTATTTTTCTAATAATGATTGCAAAAATTTGCATTCAAATTTAATCGCTAAAATCGTTTTTAAAATATATATTTAATATCTAATTCCTTTTATCATGTTTTTTTAAATATTTCGGGAATTTATTTGTGGTTGACATCTTTTGGAATTCGTTTTGTCAGGGATGTGAATTTTCGGGTACCATTTCAATAGTTTACTCCTTTTTTTTTTAACCAAATACAACCAAGTCAAATTTATGTATGTGCATTTTTTCTTCATATTATTCTTCTTCCTTCTCTTCTTCCTTTTCATCATCATCATCATCATCACCTCCTCTTCCTCCACCTTCTTCTCCTCCTCCTCTTCCTCCTCCTTCGTCGTTGTCGTCGTCGTCATCATCATCATCATCTCTTTTTCTAAAAAGGAATAAGAGAAAATTGCAGCACTCTTATTTTATGTCACGTTTTAGAAATTTCAGTGTCAAAATTAAAAAATTTCTATGTCACGATTAAAAAATTTCGGTGCTATTTTTTTGTTTTATATTTTTTTTCAAACAACTTCTCCTCCTCCTCCTCCTTGTTTTTATAGTTTTTCTTGAAATAAACATCCAATCCGGTCCATGTCTATTTTCTCAAAAGACAAACCAATCCCTGTCCAATAAGACACTGCGGTTCCTAATAAAATTATTTTAGGATAATATAATCTCCTATTAAAAAATCCGTTAAATAGTAACAAAAATCAATTTTGTAGGAGTTTTATTAGTAATTTGTGGGGTTTAAACTATTAATAAATTTATTTTTGAAAAATTACTTTACTAGTGGTGGTTAAATGGAGAAGAACTATTGCTAGAAGTGATGTCACAAGAAGAAAAAGTAATTACAATACGAAAACCATTCAAAAAGAAAAAATGACGTAGCATAAAAAATGAGAGAAGAGAATAGTGATTTTGATGGTGTTGCTGTCGATGTTGATGGTGGTAGAGGAGGTAATGATGAAGACAAAATATGATTGTATAATTGAAATAATAAAAGTAGAAATTATAAGATGATGATGAAAAAAATGGTAATGGTGATGATGGTAGTTGATCCTATTGTAGAAAAAAATTATTACAAATAAAATTCTCACAATACTAATTTTTATTATTATTTAACGGTTTTATTAATAAAATAAAGGATTGTATTGTTCAAAATAATTTGGTTAGGGACCGAAATGTCTTTTGTTTTCGCATTGTCCTTCAAGAAAATGGATAAAAATCGAGTTAGATGTTTACTCTTTTTCCTGTTTTATATTTTCATAATTCTTATTTTTTTCACCTTCTAATAAAAATAAAAACAAAAAAATTAATAAAAGAAAGAGAAGAAACACATAATGCTCCAAAATTACTTGGAAAAGGATGAACTTAAAGAGAATTATGTAATTTTTTATTTTATTTCTTTTATTTATTATTTTTGACAATAAATACAAAAATTTTTGAAAAAAAAACTCATAACTTTATAATTAAAAACACAGAAATTATGCACAAAGAATGAAAAAAGAAGAATGAGAAGAGGCAAAAAAATTTTACATTCTTTTATACGCGTCATAATTAAAAAATTTCAGTTTTATTTTTTTAGTTTATATTTTTTCCAAACAACTCCTCCTTCTTTTTGTTTTGATAATCTTATTGTTTCGCACTCACATAATTATTATTATTTTATCGTTTAAGAAGAATAAAAAAAATTAAACAAAGAAAAAAGGGAATGAAAAGAAAGAATTATACTATTTTTTAGTTTATCTTTTTTGACAATAAACACAAATTTTTGAAGAAAAAATGCGTAATTTTATAAATACAAATAGAGAAATTCTGCACCAAGAAAGCAAAAGAATAAGAGAAAAAAAGAAACTGCAACATCAAGTTTAGAATTTTGAAAATTTTCGTATCAAAACAATAAAAAATTGTGTCAAAATTAAAAAATTTCTGTGTCACAGTTAAAAAACTTTAGCACTATTTTCACGTCACCATTTTTATTGAATTTGGATCAGTTTGATTAGACTCATTGATAAAAATATTTGTGTAAGTAACAAGATTCTTTGAAATTTCATAAAAAATATATAAAGATATATTAGTAATTTTATAAATAATTAATAGTTAACTTAGTAAATTAATTATTGACCAAATATTTAGAACATTTTATCAAGTGAAATAATCTTTTAGAAATCTTCTTTTTATTATTTTTAAAATTTATTTTGTCAAAATCTAAATCTTTCGAGTAATAAAAATGAGTAAATGATTATTTATTCAAAGGAAAACATTAACCATAACAGGGTTAAAAGTTAAGACAATATGGGTTTTTCGACTTTTTCTAAACATATGCGCCCACTAAGAAAACACGCTGATAAAGATAAACTAAAAAAAAAATTACACCATCAAATATGACTATACGAGAAAGGCACATTAAAAAATAAATTTTGAAAATGTTTACTAACAAAAAAATTAAGTAAATAACTAAAAATAACTAAAATTTACTTTATTTAAATTTTATTAATTATTACTAGAATTAATAAATATTAAATAAAAAATTTTAACTATTTAAACTAATTTTTTATTATCTCTCTAACAGTAAAAAATTATCGTTGTCGCGGTGACCAGATTAACCAAATTTATCAACGTTAGTAATTCTTAATAGGAGTCAATACAATTGGAAGTTACCTTTACAATTATCCATGTCAGGGATATATATTAACCAATAATCAATAAACCACTAACCTGGCTTAGCATATAAATACAAGCCAGATTTGTCTCCACATTAACATCACTTCCAGTTAAACAAAATAATCAAATCAATAAAAGAAAGAGAACCACAGAATATTTCACCATGCAATAACCAAAAGCCTACAATAATTAATATCTATTTTACATGGGTGCTGAAGATACAGCAAGT
>NC_029789.2:10862203-10867219 GCF_000816755.2 Arachis ipaensis | reverse complement strand
GACACTTGATTTCAGGGAAAAAGGGCAAAACTACCTGCTATCTTTAACAACTAATAAGCCCTGAATTGAAATGTCAAAAGAATACCTCAAAATCATAAGCAGAACTATACATCATCATACAACCTGCTGGTTAGGGTGCAAAATTAAGCAGCAGACCCATTTCAAATGAATATGTAGAGCTAATAAATGCTACAGAATGCAAGAAAGACACAACTAATGTCAGGGACATATCCACAAGGCTCCATCTAACAAACATACATATCTGGAAAGCCGAAGAATTCAGTTTCATCTCTTGGTTTTTAAGAAGGGTAGTTTCTTCAGAAATTTTGATCCCTTTGATGATCTCCTCTCTTGAGGTTGGCTGTTTGAATCTCCGGAGGTGTTGTTGAGATTTGGTTCAAGGGAATCATCATCTTCCACATCTTCCACATCTTGCAGAAGACGGAGCAGTTCCAATGCAGTTGCCTGTCCTTTGTCGCTTCCATTCTTGGATATATAGAAAAGATGAGAGATAACATACTGACTCATAACCAATCTACAATAGTCCATGCGTTGAGAACATAGAGAAATTAGGACTTCAAGTGCATGTTCTTTTTCCTCATTGCTTCCTGTCTCGAGTATTTCGGCAACAGAAGCTATGAAACCCTTGGTTTCAACAGCAGAATTCCTACCCTCTTCAGTGTCACAAAGATTTTTCAATATAACTATACAGTATCTCAAAAGGGACCTGTCTTTGAAAAATGGAAGCAACGTTGGGATGCACTTGAGAGATAGCATGAGGGGACAAACTTCACCATTGAAGGATAAATTATACAATATTACAATGGCTTGTCGTTGGAACTCTTTGTTATCAGAATTAAGTATATTTAGAATAGAAGTGAGTGCATTGGATGCTGCTATTTTAGCTTTTCCATGCAAATAACTAGAGAGTTCTTCCATTACGGCAAGAGCTTCTCCTGTCACTTCTGAATCAAGAAAATTGGCCAACAGTGTGAATACATCTTCACTGAAATTACTCAGACCATTTCTGCATAAAATCACATAAAAAGTAAAAATGAATTTCCAGGTTAAAAGTAGCTGCACAGATAAAACAATCAAGCCAGCAATTTTAGTTCAAGAAGAAAAACTTTTTCTTTTGAAAAAAAAAAGAAAAAAGAAATAAGATTCTGCAGGCTCTAAAGTGCAAACCAGCAAACATGTCAAGTTTGAATATTAAAAGGGCTATGCTTACAAGGAAAACTGCAAACAAGCTTTACTTCCTTTTTAAAACTATTGGCTGCTGTTTTAAAAGGATAAATATCAAATCTTTTTGACACAGCTCAACAGAATATTAAACTAGATGAATGTAACCAAATCAAAACAACTAGAAATATAAGAAGAAAAAATGAGAAAGGGAAAAGAAATTGTGCCTGCAGTTGTTGACAAATTCCAACAGCAGCTGAGTTCCAGCTCTGAGAGCTTTTACATCATGCAGATCATAAGCACTGTTCAGAAATCTGATGAGTGGTTCAGTGAAATTCTGAGGTGATACAGAAGAAAAAGCTTGGTAATTGCTTTTCAAATTTTCTTTCACATCTTCAATGACCTGACATTGAGAATCCCATTGGAGATCATGCAGTTTGGACAAGAGCTGCAAATTTGCTTCACGTATCTGTTCTTGAGCTTGACGTTTGTGAGAATCATCATTAGTCATTATTGACCTCAAATTTGACTCACGAGTGGTCTTAGAATGCAAGACATCTGAATTGTAACTAGTATCCAATGATCCAAGAGACATGTTACTAAGATCCAGTGGCAAGTTAAAATTATTTATGTAACTTCCAAAACTCTTGATGGAAGTCATAGAAGCTTCCCAAGAGTGAAAACCTCCTACTAGCCTGTTTGGGTCAGAAATGGAGACTCCATTGTTTCTGCACCATTTTGATATTAAGTCTTTCATAGCAATATTAGGAGTCATTCCCATATGAACTAGTTTCTTTTTAGTTTTCGGGCATGTATCATTACCCTCATCAAACCACTTTTGTATCCACATCCTTTCATATGTAACACCAGATGCAATGACAACAGGATCATACATCAATCTTGACGATATTGGACACTTATACTCCTCAAGGGGTGTAGCTCTACCAAACTCATCAGTCTGATTTCTATATTGGTCATAGTGCAAGCATGGATCAGACTCAGGTTGATGCCTTTGTTGAGAATGGCGACTAGAGTTCTCAGTGGCCATTGGTTCATCATTATTGGAATAGACCTTCTCCATTTCTTCCCCAATGATGTGATTTCCATGCTTGTCCAGTATATACCAAAGAAATTTCAAAATGGCCTTCTTTTTCTGGTCATTGGTTCCAATTTTATCTCGCAACTTCTTAATAGATCGTTTCTCTATTAAGATGGCCTTTTGGGATGTAATGTTAAGTCTTGGTGCTGCAAACTGAAGAGCTTTTACTGCAGAACCGTCCATTGTATCTGTATCTTGCTCAAGCAACTCCTTAACAACCTTTCCAGCCTCTTCTTCGGCAGAGTCTAAGACAAATGTGGCACACTCAAGATCATCGATTATTCCAGAAACCTGCAAGCCGAGAGACATTTCAGTACCAATGAGAGTATTAAATTGAAGTTTCAGCTTAAAAATATACAAATTAAAAAGGGTAGTACCGGAGGCTAATTAGATTTTTTTCCCCCTTCTAATAAAACTAGAGAATAAACTCTTCACATTGGGTGGATTTTGTCTGTAATCTTTAGATCTTATAAAACAAATTCACAATTTTTTTTAAGGGTGTAATGCCTTTCAAATAATTGAAATAGGAAGATGTCTTCACTAACCTCTGCAGCTAAAATAACTGGAACCATACCCTGAATCTGGATCAAGCTTTGCAATAATGATTTTCTTGCCTTTTGGCATCTTTGAAGTATTGCATTCCCTGTCAGAGCCTGAAAGGAACATTCAAGTCAATTAAACTCTGACACATGCACCCTCCTAGTATAATCCACTGATGATCAATATTTAATTAAGTCACTAATATTTTTCTTCATGTGATATTAACTGAGTAACGAATGGTGGCCTTATTTCTCTGAGCAGTTTTTGATATTAACAGACTGAGTACTGATGCATGTCACAGAAAGCTATTTTTATTTTTTCATCTTTTAAAAAAAGGAGTTACATACCAGGTAGAGTTTGCTGCAATCAGAGCAATGCTGCAGTAGTAGTTTGGCTTTATCGATTGCATTGTTCAGCAAACACAGAGACTCTATTCCTGACGAGCTTCGAGGCCGAGCCTCCTCTATTGCCGGAAATATCCTCAAAACTCTTGCTAGTATTTTCATGAGTTCCACGCACAGTTTACTATGCACCTGTTAAATTGAATTCATATAAAAACAATGCTAAGTTCAAGCATCCAAGTATAGTTGAAAAGACCTAAAGGACAAGGATAGTCACTGAAGTACAATGTCTGAGAAAATCCACACAATATAGTCAAAGTGAATCACATATTTTACCTTGAAGGAGCGCGGATTTGGTAATGACTCCGCTTCTTCACCACTATCAGTTCCCATACTGGTAGAGTTCCTTGGATGTTCCGTTAATTTACACTTTGAACACCAAGTATGATTACTCTGAGAACAAACCACAGGTCAGACAGAAAAAATGGAAAAGCTATATGCCTGACATTATAAAACTTGCCACAAAATGACCTTTTTAGAGTATATGTATAAGCAGTAATATGCATCTCAAGGAAAAATTCCACTAGTAATTATAACTGTTACTTTTACAAAAGTGATAGATTTGCTTATGTTAGAAGAGATCAACCATCTGAAAAAGCCTCTATATTCAACAAAACACTTGCATGAAATATTCTCCTCATAGTTCTTACACAAAATTTAACAGGTTGCAGATTCAACCTGAAGTCTGCAATAAATTCAAATTAAGGGAAGAGGGACTAAACGGCAAAACACTCAGCATATGAGTTAAAGGAAAGGCAAGTTTGTCACCGTAGAAATTAAAAATTAACTTGTATGAAACAGATAGATTGATCCTCATCTATTCCATTCTATTTGTCCCTGTCACTTTTTTCGATCAATGGAAATGGAAATAATTCATTAATCTAAAGACGTTCGAAGAAGTGACAGTGGTATAGCTTCACAATCCTGCACAATTAGGGATGATGAACAGTAATTAAGGATGAAACGGAAGGTTTAAAGTAAATCGCAACAGCTCCATAGGAATAAAAGACTAAAAGAGGAGATTTGGTTACCTTGAACTAAAACAGTAACTAAGCAAGCAACCTTCCTCCTTTGCTACCAGAGAAAGAAGAATTCCATGCTCCAAGCAATAACGAAAACACTACTAAGCAGAGAGTTGAAAGGAACAAGCAAGGAGTTTCCTTGCAGCAGTACCGTAGATAAGAAAGGTGAACAAGAAGCAACGGTTGAACGAAATTATGAGCGATTTGAAGAAGAAATAGAAGCGTGTGTCCGAGCTCATAATATCTAACAAGCAGAGATTAAAAACCCAAACACAAACCCAACTAAGTTGAATAGAAATAGAAAAAGTTGCCACAAATGAAGATATGAATAGGAGTCATAAAACAACAGCTCCACATACACCAAGAGCGTGCTATATTTCTATTCTATTAAGATAAGGGAAAGAAAGGTATGAGAAAAAAATGTTGCTTGCTGTAGGTAAAGTAGTTTGCCTCAGCTTCAGGGAAGGTGGTACAAAAAGATCGAGTGGTCAACCTGAGGATTCTTTTCCGCAACGAGTTGTATATTTAGCAGCAGTGTATCTCTGTCCATCATAATGTTGCCTTTTCCACCAAAGACCGAGTCAACCAACCCCGGCCCTAATACACAAGAAAACGATCACTTTAATAGATACCACATTTAATTACAAAAATAATAAAAATTCGTACTAATTTGATAACTATTTACTTAAAACATGTAGTCATGGCTAAAAATATTAAATAATTTGATGTATCTAAATAAACCATTTAACATAATACATATTTATATTTTAAT
>NC_029789.2:10857279-10862117 GCF_000816755.2 Arachis ipaensis | reverse complement strand
TTAATTTTAATATTCGTTGCTCGTCATCATTTCACCGTGGAGTGCTTTATAGGTGTTGTATAGTAACAGAAGATGCATGATTTGTAGTTGGTGATGATTGTGGAATGTGGAGCGTTGATGATGAGGACCGAGTAGGGGAAGTGGGTCCCATTGAAGCGTTGAAGGGTGGCTGCTTTTGTCTTGGTTGACTGGGACAAATATCTGACGTTTCTACCCGCGGACTCCCTTGAATACAATAACAACTACAATTAAGCTATTTGTTTCGTAATATTTATTTTCCCAAGGTCAAAATCCTAACTTATTAGCAGTGTTGAAATGTATAGGTATTACTGTATTAGTTCACTACTGGGGCTCCTGTTATTGTATTCACTTTTTTATCCATTTGATAAAGTTGTGCATTCATTAGGGTTGGGATAAGGATAAATAATCCCCAGTAGTTTTGTGGCTTCCATTTTCATCGAGATCAAACAAATTTTAGAGCTTGAATATATTACTGTTGATAATATATCGATTTGATTTCAACCCTTAAATAAAGGGGAAGTATTACTGTAAAGCTTTGTTTTGTACGGATTAAATTTTTATGGTTAAAAATAACTACACATGTATATCAACAGTGACACTAACATTATTAAATAATAATTTGTATGATTTAAAATAAATATTTGTATTGTCTGTATGAATTTATATCTGTATGTTATAATTGACTTAAAGTATTTTACTAAAGTATTCTCTCATATTAATTTGTAGGTCCGAATCTCCATGTTTACTGTAGTAGAATGATTACGGTTTCATTATTATTAAACATGTTCAGAGGCAAAATTATATATAGCATTTTATTTTGTTTTTTCTTCTATGATCAATGATAGATCGCTGTTTAAATATATAAAATTGAGTGGTAAAACCGTAAAATAGTAAAGTAAGTACTATATCAGAAAGAGGTTTTGAAAAGAGACAAAAAAAATTTAAATAATTATATATTTTAATTTTTATAATATTATTTAATATATAATCTTAATTATATTTTCTCAAACTGAGAAATATGAAAATTAATGAGATCCAATTTGTCATTGCAATAGAATAAACTTTTAGGTGAAAGTGATTTCATCATGACATAGTAATTTGGTTTGTTGAAGAAACTGAAATGAGCTTATTCAGCTTTTTCTGGACTCTATGATGATTAGTATGACAGTCAATCTCTATATACTTAATTCTTTTGTGGAAAACTGGATTTGCAGTGATATAGAGAACAAATTGATTGTCATCATACATAACGATAGGATGAGAGAGATATTCTAAAATCTTTCAACAAGTACGAGAGTCACACTCTCCACAAGTGACAAGAGCCATGACTTTGTATTCAACTTCAGTCGAGGAACGAGCTATAATGTGTTGCTTCTTACTTTGCCAAGAAATAAACGACTTTTCAAAAAACAAAAATCATAAGGCAGTGAGTGTGAGATTGTTGTAGAAACTAACACTCGCTTAACTAGAGCACCTTTAAAATATCGAAGTACATGCAAAGCGGTTTAAAAATATTTTGTTGTGACACAATTTAGAAACGGATTGAATTTGGCAACCGCGAAGCATATATCCAGCCGTGTATTGGTGAGGTAAATTAAACGTACAATTAGCCATCTATAAGGAGTAACATCATCAAGAGAATTTTCTGGAGATTTAGATAGATGAGTTGTATGATCTATTGGCGTGGAGGTTAGTTTTGCATTCATCAACCCAAACTTATCAAGCAAGTCACATGTATATTTACGTTAATACATGACAATGTCCGGTTGACTGGCAATTTTCAAACCAAGAAAAACTTTTAATTTGTCAAGATACTTAATTTTAAATTTGTTATCCAGGAGCTGTTATACATGTAAACGGTCTTTCTGTAGACATGATACATGACAGAGCACAATGGCGTCGTTTGATTCATGTAGCCGACCCCACTTAGTGGGACAAGACTTTGTTGTTGTTGTTGTTGTTTGTATCCAGGAGCTGTTTAATCCTTGTAATTTCTCTCTAATCATCCCTGCTAAAACTAGGTCGTCCATATAAACAAGGATACATGTGAAGCCTCAATAAGATAGTTTAGTGAATAAACAACTGTCTAATTTTGATTAAGCATATTCATCGTCAACGAGAACACAACACAACTTCTGATATTACTATCTACTAGCATGTTTCAAGCCATATAATGATTTCTCCAACGTACAAACTGAACCAGCTGGCACTGCTAATCCTAATGGAGGTTTCATATACACTTCTTTTAATAAATCTCCATGAAAAAAAGCATAATTGATGTCCACCCGATGGACATACCATCCTTTAATAGTAGTAATAGCCAAAAGTTTTTTTAAAGTAGTGAGTTTGATAGCTGGTCTAAAGGCATCAAAATAGTCTAAACCTGTCATTTGAGTGAAGCCTCTAACAATGAGCCTTGTCTTGTGGCGTTTTACTTCATCATTGGGTTTGAACTTGGCCTTGAAAATTCATTTGTAACTAATTGCCTTCTTTCCAAAAGGAGGAGAACTCAGTTTTCATGTTTTATTCTCTTCAAGAACCTTCAATGCAGTAGTTATTGCCTTACGTTGGCAATCATAGAGGATGGCTTCTTCATAACTTCTTAGTTTTGTGGTGGAGGATATAGTAGATGAAAAAATTTTATACCTGACAGTGTGTAAGATATATAGTTAAAAATTAGATGCTTCACTTCAAAAAAAAGTTGAAAATTATTGAGCCAAAACATTGACTTGCATGCAATGGTACTCTTGCAAATAGGATGGTTGTTTTCTTTGCCTGCATGATCTTCTAAGTTCATTAACTTCAGATGTACTATTTGGATTACTTAATGCAACAGGATTCAAATTATTTGCTTCAAAAATAGAAGGTTAGCCAGGAGAAAAATCATGAGATGCAAGTTCAAGTGAGTGAAAATGAGGAGAAGAATGATGTATGAGAATTAGATGTTGGTGCATGAGGCTCAGAAACGAGAATTTCTTATTATAATACAAGTCCCTTAATCTTATCGGTAAATTGTTTTTGAAATTAGAAAGAATGTCCAAATTACACAAAGTATTTGATATTTCACTATTGCAAAAATGATTAAAATGAAAATTCATTTCAAGGTGAGAAGAATTAGAATTTTGAGAGTACGAATTTTTAAAGTCTAAGAATTGATCATTTGAAGACAAGATCTCTTTAAAAGAAAAATAGAATTCATAAAAAACAACATTTCAAAAAATAACAACTTCTTTGGTTTTAATACCAAACGAAATATAGCATTTTGTCCTTGGTTTATATCTAAGAAAGACACACTTTTGTTCTATATGATCCAATTTCTTTTGATGAGCATATAAAGTAGAAATAAAAGCTAAACAACAAAATAAATCTTTAGATAAGTTAACTCTGTAATGTTGCCATTAAGAATCTGATATGGCTTGTGTTTGAATACAACTTGGGATACTTTATTAATTATGTAAATAGCATGAGCCACTTAGAAGATTAGCTAGCTACATTTAGAATTTTTTGATGCTTTCTTTCAACAATTTTATTTTGCTATGATGTTTCCACACAGCTTCTTTGATCTAATTTTTTTTTTATAGAAAGAAGTCATAAAAAATTTCTGCCTATTATTAGTTCTAATGGCTTTTACCATGATTTTTTTTTTTGTGTAGATCATTTCAACAATATTCTCTAAAAGAGAACGAATTTTAGATTTATTTTTCATAAAGAAAATCTAAGTAAACCTATTCTTATCCTCAACAATGGTTAAAAAATATCTATATCCATAAGTAAATAGTGTGACAATAGGCCTCCAAATATCAACATGAATCAAATCAAAAAGAAATTTAGATTTATTCAAAGTATTAGAAAAAAGTAACATCTTTTATTTTGTAAAATGACATGGATCACATGATATATCATTGTTTGGACATGAGATGAATGAATGCATTTTTTTTTAATTGTTGTAATCTACTAAAAGAAATATGGCTTAATCATATAAGACTGCAACCTATATTGCCTCGTTATGTCTAATCCATAGCTATAATTACTCAAGCAAGTACAAGTCGGTATGAATCTAAATTCGTCTAGTTCTTCTCAGATTTCTTTCAGTTTTGTATAATAAGAGGTGATGGATAACTCACCTAGTTTTGTAATGAACAAATTCTCCCCAAGCTCAGCAATTCGAAATAGATCATCCTCATAATCGATGTTTGAGATCCTTTTCTAGTTCGTACACTCTGTAAAATTTTTTGGGCTCGATGATCTATGTAGCTGTGATAGCAAAAATGTGTTGCAACAGTCCCAAGTATCATACAAATTATTTGTTGGAGCTTATTTGAGAACGTGCCATTGATGAATATAATTTTATTCTTCAATTTTAGATAGTTCTGCACAAATTTAGACTAAGTATGGTAGTTTAATGTAGTCAGTAGAGTGGTTGTAAGAACGATTCCAGATGTCTCCCTTAAATAAATATAGTAACAATTTAAAAAATTTTAAAGAAAGTTGGTGTTAGATCTGAAAGGAATTTAAAAAATTTGAAACAGAGTCATCATCCTTGCAAAATTCTAAAAATCTGCTGTAATAAAATTTGTATATCTAAATTCATTACCTCTTCTACTTCATTCATTGCCATTGATGAATAAATCGATCAAATCTATCTTTTACAAACTACCCTCACTATAAATTCTCATATGTGGTAAAAGATTTATACTTTATCGCAAATTTTATACTCATTGCATCATAATAAAATTTTGTTTAAATCTACAGAATTAAATGATAAAATAATAAAATAAACACCATATGAGAAGAAGGTTAAAAAAAATAACGGAAGA
>NC_029789.2:10852253-10855220 GCF_000816755.2 Arachis ipaensis | reverse complement strand
TTTAAATAATTAACAAAATAAAATACATACTAAATTTAAATAATTATATATTCTAACTCTTATAATATTATTTAATATATAAATTTAATTACAATCAACATCATTCCATATCCATATTATATTATTATATTATTATTCTTGCAAGAATTGCAAGAATCGTGTTCCTTTTTTACAAAAAGGACGACTTTTTCTTGTTGACTTTAATTAATTAGAATATTAAATGTTTTCAATACATTCAAAAATAAAATCCACAAAAGACAAATTTTTATGTGGTAATCCATATCGTGGACTAAATTTAAATAATTATATATTCTAACTCTTATAATATTATTTAATATATAAATTTAATTACAATCAACATCATTCCATATCCATATTATATTATTATATTATTATATGCTAGTTTCTTGCAAGAATCGTGTTCCTTTTTTACAAAAAGGACGACTTTTTCTTGTTGACTTTAATTAATTAGAATATTAAATGTTTTCAATACATTCAAAAATAAAATCCACAAAAGACAAATTTTTATGTGGTAATCAATTAGTTGCATATCGTGGATGATTTTTATGAACTCTATAGTATTTCTGATTGTAAATAAGTGTAACTTTATAACCGAATTTATATTCTTTTGTGAAATTAAATGCTTGTGGTATCGTATCTAAGTTGTTGTCTCTAATTGTCAATGTCATTAAAATAAATAAATTTCTCCTAACTTTTAAGAATCATTATTTCTTTTCGCCTTTAATTAATTAGAGTATTAAATGTTTTCAATGCATTCAAAAATAAATCCCCATAGACAAATTTTTATGTGGTAATCAATTAGTTGGATATACTGGATGATTCTTATAAACTCTATTATCTCTAATTTTAAATAAGTGTAACTTTATAACAGAATTTATATTCTTTTGTCAAATTAAATGCTTGTGGTGTGATATCTAAGTTGTTGTCTCTTGTCAATGTCATTAAAATAAATAAATTACTCACAACTTTGAAGAATCAATGAATCATTATTTCTTTTTGTCTTTAAGTAATTAAATAAAGTATTCAATATTTTTAATACATTCAAAAATAAACCTACAAAAACAAATTTTAAAGATTAATAATTAATTTGTTGGAAATCAAAATTTTATTTAAAAATTTATCGTTAGTTAATAAATTAATTAATAAATTACTACATATACAAGATAAAATTTAAATTTTTAATATTTATTTAAATAACCAACCATTAAATCAATCTAAATTAATTAGTTTAATAGTACTATTTTATCCGATTAGTGATATGAAGTTGATTAAATAATTGGACCTCGGACTACTTTAAGACTTTATTAACCCAAAAGCCGAGGCCAGTTTTTTCTTTTTAACTTCTTTATTTTTCATATTTTTAAATGATTTCATTTCTTTGGTTATCTGCTGTTTCTTTCGTAACTAATTAACCTAAATTTTTATGAATTAACCCACTTGATGTTCATTTTTTTATGCCAACGACGACGTTAGTGTCCAGGCAATATACCATGCTAGCAACTAAATAAAGTAAGATAAAAGCACATGTATAATTAATTTTTGTGTGAAATTGATAATTAAAAATTATTAAATAATTTAATAAATTTGACTAAATTGACTTTTAGCTCTTAACTTCACGTAAAAGTTATACTAAGTTTTCACTATAAATTAGATGATTGATTTTTCTCTTTTCATTTTTTTTCCCCTGGCGTGGTTACATTTTCTTGAGAATCGTAACTGCCATGTAACTGCTAAAGAGTCTTGTGCTTCCTCGGTATGGATCTTTAAGTTGTACTGTACACCTGAATTTTAGGGCGATATTGATGTTTGTTGGGATTTTAAGTTTTTAACCGTACTTTCATTAAGGAAGATTTTCAATTAATCAACTATCAAAATAAACTCTTAATTATCTTCACATATGGTCTCATCCTCAAACAGTCTCTGCACTAACCATGAATAATATGGAAAGACGATGATGTTATCAAAATTTTAAGAGTAAATATCTAATTTAGTTATTGTTTATTTTTTGAAAGATAATACGATTTTTGAGTAAAAAAGAGACAATTTAATTTTTTTTTTGTTAACTAGTATTTTATTGTGATGACATGACCGATAAGTATTATACAAGAAAAGGAGTTAAGAATGGCTAAAGATCTATTTTTAAAAAAAAATGAACTTGATCAAAATCAACTTGGTCAAAAACGTTTTCAAAAAATATAACAAGCTATAATTTTATCAGAATAATTTAGAGAGATTAAGTTATATCAAGAGTAAAATTATTTATTTGATTGTCTTGATCAGTAGAATGAATATTAAAGAGAGACTAAGTAAATTATAAAAAAAAATATGAAAAACAATAACTTGAATGACCATGCTGAATAATAGTTTAAAATTGGAAAGTTAATTATAATTAAAATTCAGAAAAGAATATATTTATTACTTGTTTTTTTGTAAAAAAATGTCTATATTTATCACTTGTTTTTTTATTGTAAATTTAGTTGCCATGTATAGTTTGTATAGTTGTCCAATTTTTGTAGGCTATAGTATATTCCAGACACATTGAAGTAATATTTTAAAGGTGGGTACTCCCATGAAGATATTATAATTGTCTTCATGTGATGATTTTTCTTTTTGACCCTTAGATGATGGATTATAGGGTTAAATTTTGATATATTATAAAAGTGTTGTTTTTATTTGAAGTGTGACCAAATTAATAAATCACACTTTTATACAAAGCATCTTCATAAAAAGATGTTTTTTGCATCATCATTTGAGTAGCTTCCTATTTTAAAAAGTGGACAAGAGTTTCTATTAAAAAAGAAGAGTGTAAGAAGTGTTGATAAGGTTTTTTACAATTATTTAAAATGTTTAAGTAATAAAAAACGAAAAGATATTCTAAAAAAAAGCATGTATGAAAGAAATTATTAATAAATCTTTTTTTAATTATAAAAAATGGAGTTGTATGGA
>NC_029789.2:10848529-10852080 GCF_000816755.2 Arachis ipaensis | reverse complement strand
TTGAGTTCTTTTAATTTATTAACAAAAAAAAAGAAAAAAGAATTTGTCCCTCTTCATTCCTGCCATCACAATGAAAAAGAGCCGAATCCCTTTTTACTAAGGAATTTTTTGGTTGTTTTATAGCCGTTTGGGTTATGTTATGTTCTTAGTTTCCTTTCTTTCATCTTAGAATATTATTTATTGCTAATTATTTTTGTTATTTTGTTGTGGAATCTGAGATCTGTACTTTTTTATCATCACTGAAAATTACAAATATTTGATAAAAAAATAATAAGTTTATTTATTTTTCTAATTTTTATAATTTTATCAAATTTTTAATTAAATTTTTATATTTTTTTAATTAAATATTTATATCATATCAAATTTTGTAATTAAATTTTTACTGTAACAAAAACGTTAAAATTAATAGAATACTCTATTAGATAAAATATAATAGTTAGTCAAATATTAAGAATATTTATTTTGTAAAAAGAGATTTCAGAATAAAAAGACATATTCAAGAAAAATATAAACACCAACATAATAATTAAATCAAAATAATAATAATAAATTAAACCAGAACTACAGCTTAAGGTCCGGTATCTGTTGACAGTGTCTAATTTATAAACGCATTCCTTCTGCGTTTGCCTTTAAACATGAAAAACGCAAGTGGGGAAATTATATTTAACACTAAATAAAATAATAATAGAGCTTTTATCAAAGAAAATGATACGAAAGTGAGTGATCTCCGTGCGACAATTTCTTCGTGTTTGTTTAAGTTGTGTGTTTTTGGCTTTTTCCTTCTTTAATTTGTAGTATTATTCTTGCTCCACTATAATTTCATTTTTTTAATTCGTAGATTATATAATATTAGCGAAGTCTTTCAAAGGAAACTACTGGAAGTATGCACTGACTTGTGATGTTTACGACCTCTCACATCAATCTTGTGCTGTATGAGTTATTTTTCTAATACTCAAAATATCTAATCTCCAAAATCTTTATATATTTGATATAGACATATTTGGATTTTATATTTTCTATCCTAGGTATGAATATGATATAGATGCTGTTAAATTAGAGTTTAGGTAGATCTATGTCCATAAAAATTTGAAAATAATGGGAGATGGTAACATATTTTCAAATTAAATTTGAATATATGAGAAGTTATATATCCGCAGTTGTAATTTTTTTTAGAAGAGTTTGTCGTATTTCACTTGGTATTTTTCTCTTTTTTTTTTTCCATTTTAATATTTTTTTGAACAATAAAAGACTTGATTATGTGTTTATAAAATAAATTAAGTAATCCACATTGTATTATTCTATAGCAAATAAATGTGCAATTAACCTATTTGCACGGATCAGTTTTTTTTTTTGACTAAATAGAAAAGAAAGAAAAAAAAGAGACAAAACCAAATTAATTGGCTAGGGTCATATCTAAATCTATTAGATGTTGAAGCTCACTCCATGGTTGGCTCCAATTCGAGTAAATATCCGCGACAGAAGCAGCTGCTTTAGCCATACAATCTGCAACACTATTTGCAGTCCTCTGAATTAAAAGAATTGAGACTCTCCAATTCCAATTCATAACCTCCTATATATGCTTTGCCAAATCCCATTCCGGAATATCCTTACCAAGCATTCTTTGGTTTACCAAGAAAAAAGCTTTTAAACAGTCTGTTTCACAAATAACCTCACGAAATTCACTCTCCCAAGCAAGAAGTAAACCTCTCCAAATTGCATACAATTCAGCAAAAAGAACACTGCATACTTCGACTCACTACAAGAAAATAGAGTTATTTTAATACTTTATTTTTTAACACCATAATTAAATGTCAAAATTAATATATATTTTTGACAAATATCATAAATGTCAAATTTTCTATGTTTTCTTGATGAATAATTTGACCGTAGAAAATTACTCATCAATTTTGACACTCGTTTGTTTTCAATTTACTCCACTATTTTTCTTCTTTTTTGGCTCTGTTAATTTTGACATCACACTGCTCTCAGTTTAGGATTATACTACTCATTCTTTATCTTCAAAATCTCAAGTTATTCTTTAGTTTCAAGATCTCATCTCATTCTTTGTTAAAATTTTTTGTTGAGAATATATGTTCTCAAAAATGTTCTCAAAATTTTTGACAATTAATAAGTATCACAGAAAATATGTTCTCAAAATTTTCTAACAAATTATTTTTGACAGTCAATATTTATCAAAATAAGATTTAATTTTTTTCCACAATCACTTATATGTTAAAAATACTATTTTTGACAAAACTTTTATTAACATATTTTCATAGTTAAAATAGTGTCAAAATTTATTTTTTTAACAAATTTTAATTTTTTTTTACACATTATAACCCTCAAAAATAATCTATATTGTTGTAGTGACTTTCCCAGTGCAACCTTTCAACCAACATCCATCAGGATTGCGAATGATACAACCAAAACCAGCATAGCTAGAAGGAGCAAACCAACTAGCATCTCAATTCAATTTAACAGAATAAACTGGAGGTGGAACCCAATGCAAACAAAGTGAAGGAGGAGACAGAGATTGATGCATAACAAAAATAGTGTGAAACTCCCTTGCTGAACTACGAATCAAACTCACCACTTTACTAGCACTCCACGAATCATCTATATTAAATAAGTCATGATTCCTGCTTCTCCAAATCCACCAGATGGTCGAAAAGAAAAGAAAAACATTTTCACTCTTTGCACCTCTGTAGAGCCAATCATGTAAATTCGAGTTATCTGAATACAGGCCTAAAAGGTTCCAGACCTCCTTGGCACTAGGGCACTCCCGAAGACAATGAAGAATTGATTCAGAACCATTCTGACACCGATGACAGGTGCTAGATAAAGTTAAACCACGACCCAAACGAAACTCTGCCGTAGGAATAGCATTATGAAAACTGAGCCAAATCAAGAACTTGTACTTCTCAGGAATATGCACGGATCAGTTTGAACTGATAAAAACAAATTAAATTTTAAGAAAATAGAAATATGATCATATATAATGTATACATAAAAAGTCAACTACTAAATTAATTACAATAATGCTAGGAAACCAAGATAGTTCCAGCCAAATACTTATGGGTGAATCCAAAATCTCTACGTAGATGGTACTTATGCTAGGTATTAGGATGTTTTTTTCTTTGTAAATTGGATGGTTTTGAATTTATTTTCTGATTTATCATGTTTTAAGCATTTGGAGAGGGAAGAAGGATGAAGAGACGGAAGCTAATTGAATTAGTTTCCGTGATTTATGTTGCAATGATATTGAACGTATCTCCTCCTAATTTGAATGTGGTGAAACATTTAATAACCAATATTTTAAATCATAAATAAATAAAACTAATTACTATATTTATAATTAATTAAGTTGTTCCATTTTTGGTTGATTTAGAATTGATTCCATATACTTTTCTAATTAATTATTTTACAAAATATATGTTAGAATATAAAATATACATTAAAAAATAATTAAACAACACGTATTTATACATAAATATATAATAACTAATTTGGTTATTTTTTTATATAATATTTTTTATAAAAAAATAAAATTT
>NC_029789.2:10844454-10848489 GCF_000816755.2 Arachis ipaensis | reverse complement strand
TAGGGTTAATGATTTAAAATTATAATTTAAAATAAAAAAAGACAAAAAAACAAAAAATGATCGATATTAGTAAAAATGATTAACTCTCTAATTTAACCCTAAACAAAAATTGCATGTAACACATGCATTTGAATGATTACACGATAACTCTCATTTCCAAAAACATCAATAAATTAAAGTCCCAAATTTCACAAATATTTAACACACGATACTATACGCTAAGAGATGCAAACCGTTAGTTCATGGCAAGATATTGACCCTTTGTAACCATATTTGGATTTGCTAACTAGTAGCTAAAAGACTTACTACACATATATATAAATTAAGTGGCTAGAGAATATGCATGCCACATACATATCAATTGCTGAATGAGGACACTACATAAAGTCCAAAACAAAGAAGCACGCGTTTGAAAAACTGGGCAATGCAAGCGTCATAAGACAATGTAACTTCATTTTTGGTTAAAATTAAAAGCTTGGTAGAAACTTGCTCCCAAATCGTCTTTCTCAGAACCAGCCAATGAAAATAGCATATCTGATTCATATCACATCATGTGTGTTTGGCGTCAGTGAAAATAATACATGGCTCCGCAGATTCTGCACCCCAAAAATTAAACCAATGACTACATGTATGTAATTGAATGGCTACAACGAACGAACAATAATATGTATATATGGGAACGAAGCAGTAGTTATTTTGACTTATTGTTGATACATAAGATTTGGTTAAGTGGACATTGACGAACGGTCGATACGTACAAGCTAAGTAATTCCTGCATGGCTTTGATTTCTTTAACTTCGAGTAGTAAGTAGTAACAAACTAACATACAACGATCCTTTTCCACATATCAACCTAACTCCTCAATTTTTTTGTTTTGGGGTTAATAGTTAAATAGTAATAATAGAGTAGAGTCAATAATCTAAAAAGATCTTTTTTATATATTATTTATAAGGTCATGGATTCCTTACCCCTATTTTTATGTAGGAGTATGATTAATCATCATCAAAATAATTATAAAATATATTTTATTTTTTTAATTTAAAAAAATTAATAATTAAATATTGATCCTTCTAATTTTTGGTTTTTACATATTTTTTTTTAATTTCAGTTTCAGAGAAGAGAAGCATTTGATCTATTAGGATTTTTCCTCCTATTTCAATCACAGTCATTCTCTAATCATCTTCCTCTGCTATATCTCTCGTTCGCTTAATCTCGTGGCCGCAACACGTCTCAGACGATGCCGCAACCTGCTTCTGCCGTCGCGCAACCTGTTTCAGTTGGCTTCTGCAGTGCTCCAGACCATCACTGTCACCCCAGAAGAGAATATGGACTGCAGAAGCCAACTCACTTGGTAGATTCCTGATCAAACAATTCAAAATAACAGTCTTAGCATACACATGTCTTATAAAGTCAATAAAATTTCAGATACACTGGGGACTCTGTATTTGTACACGCTTGATACATTGGGGACTTTGCATTTTCTATTAAAAAAAAATATTTTAGATCGGTTTAAGATTTAGTTTATTGATTTTTCGGTCAAACTAATTTGTCTAGTCTAATTTTGATAAAAATAACACAGTTGGATGGATTATATAGGTTGAATTTTGATTATTAAAAAATGTCTTTAAAAAAAGACGTCTCAAGCATCTTTATCCGAGTGACTCCCGTGTAGTAATTCATTGGCCAACGACAAACTCTTAAATGGAATTTAAATCCGCAAAAATTTAATTGGACCTGCCAAAAAAGAAAATACCATGAGAAATGAAAAAAATATATCTATTAATTTTATTAAAGATAATTTTTGTTAATTTTTAAAAAAATTTAATATAAGACAAATAAAAAAAATTTATATTAATATTTTTTTATTTTTTAAAATACAAAATATATATCTAATAAATATTAATATACAGTAACTCTTAACCCTAATCTTTAACCTTAAATCTCAGCCAGAGTGTTCCAATCCACTTTTTCCTTAATTAGCGCTATGGTCCTTCTCCCCACTACTTCTCCTCTCTCATTCTTCTTCAGTTCCTCCAAATGTGGCTCTTGATATTTCTGATTTAAGCTAGAATACAAATTTAGAGCTTATACCAAGTTACCAACAGACAAACTTTAGGTGTATGGGTCCATTCTTTCTCCTTCTTTGTGGACATGATGATGAAGAGCCAGGTAGTTTAACTTTCTAATTACTAGCTATTTCTATAAAATATGTGATTTTTAGTTGTGATCTCAGTCATTAGTTTTTTTTCTTCTATTTTTTTTACTCCCATGTATATATTTCTATCATCCATTTATTCACTTGAATAATAACGTAGTAGAAAATTAATTGTTTACAGAGCACGTCGTCACACACTTTAATTTGCTATGAACTCATCATCCTCCGATGTATCCCTAAATAACATCCGCCATTCAACTTGACTTAGGAATTGCTTGTTTGAGGGGTCAATAATAATTATTAATGTGGATATCCCTCCAATAATAATAGAGACCTCAGAACACTACCAACTGGATCATGTCGTATCATATACTATCATGCATATCACAATCTCGGATATAAGGAAAAAGATAGAAATACATAGCCCACATAATTTATTTATTATTGGAAAGTGGAAGAAAAGGTGATAATGATGCATATATATAAATAAATACAACTCCATTAGGTAGATAATAGAAATTATAAACAACGTGAACAATATAGATTATATTTTCAGTTCATAGAAAATGAAAAAAAAAAAATCATAAATTATCTTTTAAAAAATTTTATTTTTATTTTTTACATTTTAATCATTCACCTTTTAACACTTTTATCGTTGTATACTGTCTCTCCAAACTCTCATTACGCTGTCGGTCCCTCTCTCACCGGTCAGCCTCAACGCTGTAGAGCTTCTTCTCCATCAAACCATTGGTTTAAAATGAAAATAACCATCCACATACCTAATAAAATGAACATTCAGCAAATTTCATTGTATCTACTTAAATCCATTCCAAATTAATGAACATCTAGTTTAGAATGAAAATAACCATTCACATACCTAGTAAAATTAACATCCACACCGAAAAAGGAAAAGAAGAAGAGGAGGAGGAGGAGAAGCACAGCGGCAGAAGGAGGACGGTGACGAAACAGTGCGAGACAACCACAGTGGCGCATGGGAAACGTGCACGATGGCATCACTCGTGTGGCAGTAGCACTGCAACAACTCCCAGCGCGACACCTTATTAGCAATGCCGCAAAAAAAAAAGTGGCACGAAAAAAACATCAAGACAATAACTGCAATAGCGACACTCCTGTATACATGAATGGAAGAGACGGAAGCAGCACAGAAAATTGATGGAAATGGACAAGTATGGCTGCGCTGCGTCTATACGAATTGCGAGAAAGAGAGACAACGGCGTTCTATTGCGTCTGAACAGGGTGAGGGGAATGGCAGCGTCTGGACGGCTGTTTCCAGCGACAACTCCAAATTGTGGTGGTGGACCGGAAATAGAAGGTGTATAATAAATAATAGACGTGAGGCAATAAAATAACCGAATGAGTGACAATGGATTGGAGTTACATACATCTTTATTTTTTGAATTTTAAAAATTAATATTAATTAATTAAAATTTGAATTAATTTATTTTTCTTTTTTAAACCGTTGTTCATATTATTTACCTTAATCATTGTTTATCTATACTTTCTCATATAAAATAATAATGTTTCATTCGGACAATATTATTAAAAGGACCACTAGGTGTAGATTCTTCATCACATACACAAAGTCGCTCATCACCCTATGCTGATATTTACTTCCACCATCATTCCAACCTCAAAACGCTTTCAAAGATTCCACATCTTAAAACAAGTTGCAAATTTATTAAAGTAATTATTTCTTGCATCATATAAATTAAATGCATCCCTAGTTTAGTTTCTTCTTTAAGAAAAAACGAGAAGAAGCTAGTGGACGAAGAATTAGAGTAATCTAAAAACCAAAGTCGTTTTATTTTATTGAATATTGTTAAATGATAAATAAAATTTATTTTTTTTTGTTAATATTT
>NC_029789.2:10841685-10844422 GCF_000816755.2 Arachis ipaensis | reverse complement strand
AATATTAGGCTCACAATTCTCAAAAAATATATACTTGTTATATACTCAACAATTAAAAAAATCCTGCAAGAGTTACTTTGTGGTAGCCCATGGCCAATAGAAAAATAAAAAAAGTGTATATATATATAGGAATGCAACTATATTTTAAGTGAAGCATATTAACTAATATATAGAGATGTTGATTCTTGATATAGAACCCACCACTCGTTAAAATACTCAGTCTTGAATACGACGGAAAGTGTTGGATATATATGGACATGTTTTCCTGATAGAACGACTAGAGATATAATCCAACAAACTTTAATTTGTTCTATATGTAGTTCATGCATAATTAATCTATTTACCATCAGAAGAATAATTTGACCTGCGTCATCGATCGGCTTTAATTTGTAATTTGTAATGTAATCACAGTTTCCCAATAGTTTTACTTTTCCTAACATCTCAGACATCAATTAAACATGCACATGCTTCTACCACATTTTAAAAAAAAAAAGCTATTATACTAGCATGAATCATTCAATTTCAATACAACAAATTGCACTATAAATCCACCTAACTCAAATGAACATGAACATCTTATTAAAATTGAATGAGCCTACTCAATTCTAAAACAGCTTAAAAAGTTAATATTGTTTCATACTTTTAAAGACTATCACTACACTATATTCGACAAATAGTAGCGGTTATGCATAGGATTAACAGCGGTTTTTAATCGCTGTCAAACGGATAGCAGCGGTTGATATATCCGCTGAAAGATAGCGTGCGGTTAAACCATTTGCAGCGGTTAATAGCAACCGCTGGAACAACCACTGCTAAATGGTATTTTGTAGCGGTATAATTGTGTAGCGGTTCTTTCCGCTACAAAATCGTAAGAATATGACTGCTTGGAGATGTCAACGGTTGTAAATCGCTGCAAAATGCTAGCCGTTGAATTATTCTGTTAAGATATAGTAGCGAATTTAAAATCGCTGCCAAATGTAGAGTTACACTTTAAAAAAAAAATCCGAATTTACACTAAAATATGCCAATTCTTTTATTCTTTATACGTTCTTCCACTCAGTTGCTTTAACTTATTAAAATAACTAACAGCCAATCAAATTACAACACAAGAAACTTTACAAAAATATATGCAAAAATGAATCATTATAATAGTTATTTGAATTCAGTGCATCGATGACTGTAAATTACAGATAAAGTCACCAAAATGAAAAATTATAAATAAATATCTCAAAAGTCATTATGACAGTGAAAAATTAAAGAGTATTCAGATTCCAACATTCATAATTCAAATCATTAGCTACTCGCACATCATCTTGCATGGGATGAGGTTGGTGCACTTCTGAAATATGAGGTCCTGTTTCTTTTGATTAATGTATAACTTGTAAGAGCAACTCCAATGGCCAAAATATGAGGTCCTGTTTCTGACAAAAATAGAGACTAATCATTGGAGAAGAAAAAAATGAGTTCCAACGTGATTTTCAAGAGAAGTATATTGTGTATTATTATTATTTATGAAGTTATTAATTTTTTTCTAATATTAATATTTTTAATAGTAAATTATTTTTGAATTTATAAATTTTAATAATATTATTACAAAAAATAATAACTATATTAATTTTAATTAATTAATTAAGTGGAGTCACAATAAGAACTAAAGTTAGTTTCTCCTAATGAAAAAGAAAGAGATACTTTGAGTTCTTATTTACTGTTTACGACACAAAAACTGATATAGAGTTACTTTTTTTTTATGATAAGTGGACCATAAATAAATGTTTCGTTCAATTTACTAAGATATAATTAATGTTTCGTTCAATTTACTATAAAATGTTTGTTATAGTGCTTAAAAATGTAGAGTTTTAATTCATTCTCAAAAAACATTAAATGAATTTTAAATATTTAAAATTTATTATAAAAAATTATGAATAATAGATACTATAAAATTAGTCTTATTATATATAGAATGTGTGATATTAAGTTGTATGTGATCAATAATTATGAATGTGCTTTTCATGAAATTATTATTTTTTAATTTAAGTTGATGAAAAAAGACACATGAATAAATATATTTTTAATATATTTTTTTTGTAAGTGTTTTTTTTTTTGAGTTTGTATAATTTTTTATTTTTTGCATAAGTTGTCTTTTTTTTATTGGTCTTATATATGTTGAAATTATTTCTTTTATTGGAGTCAACAAGAATCAAATTCTAATCATAGAAGTTCAAATACTATATCATGAAATTAGGGGTGTTTAAGATTCGCCCCGACTCGAAATCTGGCTCGGTCTAGTTTAAAGTTGTGTTTTACGATAAAAATATATATTTTAAAGTAAAATTAGTAATGTTATATTATACTTTTATACTTTAATTAATTTTTTTTATATTATACGATATCATTTTTATTTTAAAATAATTTATTTTAGTATAAATATGATATAATATTTATTAAATTTAATTTATAAAAATAAAATTTTATTATTTTAATATATAAAATTTACAAATTTATATATACTAATTTTATATCGAATCGACCCGTTTTATTTTTTGAGGGTTTCTTTAGAATGAGTCAAATAAATCTAGTAATCTTTTAAGACTGAATCCGAATCTACTTAAACTCAGTGCGACCCATAAATACTCCTGCATAAAATTATTTTTTCCATATCTTTAATAGTGCTGAATTATGTTATAATAAAAACCATTATATGATTAAAAAAGTGTGTTCTATATATGGAATTAATATG
>NC_029789.2:10828606-10841578 GCF_000816755.2 Arachis ipaensis | reverse complement strand
TAAATTTTTATAGATAAATATAATAATTTATTCCTTATTATTATACATTTATACCTTTGTCTTTCTTCAGGTTTGCCCTAAATCCCAACCATGTTTTTTTCCGTGACGTCTGTTGATAAGTGTTTTTTTTTAAATCATATTATGTATATTTCTCTTTTTTGTTTTTTTTTTGGAATCTATATTATCTATTTTTCTCAAGTCTTACAAAACGGACCTATTGGGCCTTTATAAAAAACTGATCCATTTAGTAGATGCACTATGAAGAGATGGGGAATGATTGAGCATTTACTCTAGTACTAGTAAACTCACTTCTTATTGAAAACTATTGTATTATATATATTAAAATTAGCCATTAAATTAAAATCAAGTGTTAATTATATTTTAGAGTAAAGGATAAATCCGTTTACCAAGAACAAAGAATAAAGAAAAAGAAGAAGAAGAATGTGTTGCTTTTCTTTCTTTCTCTCTCTTTCTTTCTTGGAAATCAGTGTGAACCACCCATCAAAATTTCACACACTGAAATGCTTATTTGATTTCAAAACTTGATTCTTTTCATCGTTTCCCAATCTGATTTCCGCTCTGTTCCTTAAAACATCACCAAATTACTTTTTTTTTTATATTGAAAACCAAAGCCATCGCCATGGGAAGAGGCAGAGGAGTTGCGGCTCTGAAACCCACGGCGGCAGTTACGGCGGCGGAGGTAAATGGATCAGGGCCGATGCCAGTATTAAAGGAAGTTAGATACCGTGGCGCGAGGAAGAGACCGTGGGGAAGATTCGCCGCTGAAATCAGAGACCCGTTGAAGAAAGCAAGGGTTTGGCTCGGAACCTTCGATTCTGCCGAGGATGCCGGACGCGCTTACGACGCCGCCGCAAGAACACTCCGGAGACCAAAAGCCAAGACCAATTTTCCTCGCCGCTCAGGATCCAGCCCTCGATGTAGAACTGCAGCTTCGCCAACGCCACTTGCTGCGATGGGAGATTCAACCCCTCTGCTGCTGCTCCGCCGCCCTGGATGGCAACTTCCTCCTCGGCCAGAGCCGTTTCCTCCATATGCAATTTTTATAAGTTGCTGATTCTTCATAAATTGCACAATCTGGACTGGTTGAATTGTGAATTGAGCCTGTGAAATTGAATTTGTGCTCTGTTGTTGGTGAATATGTCGCTGAATTGCTCTGTTCTTCATCTGAAATCTAGAATATTGGTTGAAAATGCAAAAGGGGATTAAAGTTTGTTTGGAGGGGTGAGGGAGAAACGGCGACATTTGGGTTCCTGGGACTAATACGTCCTCTTTTCAAAAGTCCATCCTACGTGGCAGCCCGTAACGGCCAGGTCAGCGCCACGGGAGTCACGTCACCGTTTTTCGTCAGGCCAAACGGAGCGACTCTAACGGAAGGGTAAATATGTCCACTTTTTCGGAGGGTCAGGGACATGAATGTATTTTCCAATCCTCGAGGACGAAAATGTCCGCGAAAAAAAAGGTTAGGGACGGATTTGTCCTTTACTTTATATTTTATACATACAATAATTTATTGACCAGTGACAAATCTTTAGATAAAACTCCTATCCACGGCGAATTAATTATTAGCCTGTCGAGCTGGATACCATAAAAAAAACATCATAAAATTTTTAATATAAAATTATTTATTCAAAACACTAAAACTTACATTTGTAAGTTGAGGAACATATGTATATCTAACAAATTAAAAATGTTTACATAATATATGTTTGTTGAAACAACAATAATAATTTAATTCTTAATCATCGTAATCAAAGCCGCATACAGATAGATGAGAAGCATGTGAGTAACCTGATGGATAATAACAAGAGCATAATGTGAGTCCAATTCAACAAGAAAATTAAACACCGAAAAAGATGATATATTTATCTAGCTTCCTTAATTAATTAACACACATGGTTTTTATTCTAATCTTAGGCATGTTAGCATGTACGTACTATATGTAGATCAATATTAATATTTCATATGTTTATATATATAACATGGTTATATCTAGGGCTGGAAGTGAGTCAAGTTAGTTCATGAGTCAATTTGAGCTCGACTCATTAATAGTTTAATAAGCTAAACTCGTGAGTTGGTGAGTCAAGTTTGAACCTGGAATTGAGCTCATAAATTAAATGAGTCGAGTTTAAATTTGGATAATCTCAACTCATTAGCTCGTAAGCTGGTTCGATTATATCTACCCAACGAACAGCCGGTCTGACGACGCCACACGAGAAAGGAGATGACGCGCCACCAACTATCCTCACGGTCGTTGCTGGCGCGTCGGGGGCACTGTTACGGCCTGGCCCAAGCAGTTTACGGGCCGGCCCGACCCGAGCAGCACCCGACCCAAACGGTCGGGGGTGAGACGCTCAGATTCCGACCCGGACACGCATCCCTGACACGCGTCCCTGACAGCTTCGCCACAGCTATGCAAGGGAGGCCTCGAAGAAGGTGGGCCTGTCTCTGCAGGGCCCACCTCTGATACGGTATATATGGGGAAGGACCTACCCTTCCCCCAAGGTACGTCACATACCAATCACCCCCTTTTCGCCTGTACACTTCACTGATTTGGGCGTCGGAGTGTCTTTGCAGGTGACACCCCCCCTTCCACATCTGAAGAGCTCGGGACCTCGCTTACCCTCCTACCCGGAGACGTACGTCCAAACGATTCCCCCCTTATTGACCGGGATACCCACCCGATCCGTCCGGTACCCGACCTACCGAACATTGGCGCCGTCTGTGGGGACCGTCCATGGACTTCGTACTAGTCCAAAGTGGAACAGGCCACGAGGCCGAGCCCGGAGGGGACGCTGCCGCGACTACTTCCCACCAACGTACAAGATCCCCTCCAAGGCGCACAACACAATCTCACGAGAGACGCCCCTTCGGGGGAACTGGCGACAACCACACCAGAATAATGCAAGAGCTACGCCACAGGATGCAAGACTTGGAACGCCGGCTAGCAGACAGGGAGCATGACCAGCACACCCCAGAACAAAGCCACTCCCGCTCTCACTCTAGGAGCCACTCCAGATGCACGCCCAGCCCCCAGGTTGAGTCCGAGAGCGCTGGGGAAAGAGGATGCACGAGAAGACGCCATGACCCCGTCATTTATGCCAGATGTGAGAGGCGGCGTACTACAGATCACGGAACCGAAGACGCTCGTCGGGAGGATGACGAAGGGAGAACGACAAAAACGCGGGGACCCGTGATAATGGGAGCGACCCCATTTCATCGTTCCATACTCGAGGTCCGGCTGCCAAAACACTTTGACAAGCCATCGGACATGAGATACGACGGAACGCAAGATCCGCTGGAACACCTCACGGCCTTCGAGGCCAGGATGAACCTGGAGGGAATGGAAGACGAGGTAAGGTGCCGCACTTTCCCGATCACCCTGGCGGGGCCTGCAATACGGTGGTTCAATAACCTCCCGCAGGGCTTGGTGGCCAGCTTCGCGGACATCAGCCATGCCTTCTTAGCCCAATTCACGACCAGAATCGCAAAGGCGAAGCACCCAATCAACCTGCTTGGAGTGACTCAGCGACCCGACGAGTCAACCAGAAAATACCTAGACAGATTCAACGATGAGTGCCTGGAAATCGACGGGCTGACAGACTCCGTCGCAAGCTTGTGCTTGACGAACGGACTCCTGAACGAGGACTTCAGAAAGCACCTTACCACGAAACCGGTGTGGAGTATGCAGAAGATCTAATGTGTAGCTAAGGAGTACATTAATGATGAGAAAGTCAGCCGCGTCGTGGCTGCCAACAAACGGCAACCCTCCTACAACCAAACCCGGCACCACGAGAGCAGAGAAAGACAAAAGGAACACGCCAGGGACGGCGGCCCGAGTAAGGCACCAAGGCCATTTCCCCGAGTTGGGAAGTTCACCAATTACACCCCCCTCACGGCACCGATCATAGAAGTTTACCAACAGATAGCCGAGAAGGGAATACTGTCGAAACCCCGACCTCTGAAGGATCGAACAGGGGGAAACAAAATCCTTTATTGCGAATATCACAAGGGATACGGGCATAAGACCCAAGACTGTTTCGACCTAAAAGATGCGCTAGAGCAAGCAATCAGGGACGGGAAGCTTGCTGAATTCTCCCACCTCATTAGAGAGCCGAGGAGACGGAATCGCGACCACAAGGGCGAGGACAGGTCCCGGGTGACAAGGCGACGCCAAGAACCGAAGGGAGACGACCACGGTCTCATGGTGGTGAACGTAGTAATGGCGAGGAATTCGGCCCCGAGGTCGAGATCAGCATAGAAGAAAGACGCCAAAGTCCTGGCAGTCTCCTCTTCATCTGCGAGAAGTTCCCAGAGGCTCCCATCCATCTCCTTTGGTCCAGAAGACCAATGGTTTGACGAGGTCCTGGAAAGTCCCCCCATGGTCATCACAGCCAGAGTCAGAACCGGTCTCGTCAAACGAATCCTCGTGGATACAGGGGCGGACTCAAACATCATGTTCCGCAACGTATTTGATGCCTTGGGATTGCGTGACGCCGACCTAGCGTCCCACCAGCATGGTGTGGTAGGGTTGGGCGACCACTTCATCAAGCCGGATGGGATTATCTCCCTCCCGACCTCCGTGGGACAAGGACAGAAGCGAAGGACAATAATGGCAGATTTCGTAGTTTTGCGGGATTCCACAGCCTACAACATCATCCTGGGGAGGAAAACCATCAATGACCTTGGAGCAGCGATCAGTACGAAACTGCTCGTAATGAAGTTTGTTACTGATGACGAGTTCACAGGATCCATTAGAGGAGACTTGGAAACGGCAGTCGCCTGCGACCACGCCAGCCTCTCCTTGAGGAAAAAATCCAAAGAAGCATCAGGGGTGTTCCTCGCCGACCTGGATGCCAGAATAGACGACAAGCAGGCCCGAGCCAGAAGGGGACCTGGAAAAATTTAGGGTTGGGGACGCGGAGGAAAAGTTCACATTCATAAACAGAAATCTCCCCCATGAATTGAAGGAACCTTTGATGGAGATGATCAGAGCCAATGCCGACTTGTTCGCTTGGGCGCCAGCCGACATGCCGGGGATAGATCCCCAACTCATGTCACATTGTCTGGCCGTCAAGCCGAAAGCCCAACCAGTGGCCCAAAGGAGAAGGAATATGTCACAAGAAAGGGCAGAAGAGGTGGCCAGGCAGAAGGCCAGCCTCCTCGAAGCAGGGTTCATCCGAGAACTAGACTACTCGACTTGGCTGTCGAATGTGGTCTTGGTGAAAAGCACAATGGGAGATGGAGAATGTGTGTAGACTATTCCGACCTCAACAAGGCGTGCCCCAAGGACTGCTATCCCCTTTCCAACATTGATGCGCTCGTCGACGCGGCGGCAGGATACCGGTATCTGAGCTTCATGGACGCTTACTCCGGGTACAATCAGATACCGATGCACCGGCCCGACGAGGATAAAATGGCGTTCATAACGCTAGGGGGGATCTATTGCTACAAGGTAATGCCATTCGGCCTAAAAAACGCTGGCGCCACGTACCAGAGGCTGATGAACAAGATATTCAGCGAGCTCATAGGCAAGACAGTGGAAGTCTACGTGGATGACATCCTCGCGAAAACCACACGGCCCGACAATCTCCTAAGCGACCTGGGGGGCGTGTTCGCGTTCCTCCGGCAACACGGCATGAGGCTCAACCCGCTCAAGTGCGCCTTTGCCATTGAGACCGGGAAGTTCCTAGGGTTCATGATAACCCAAAGAGGGGTAGAAGCCAACCCTGAAAAGTGCCAAGCGATCCTCCAGATGAAGAGCCCGGGTTGTATCAAAGACGTCCAGCGATTGGCAAGAAGGTTGACTGCGTTATCCCGTTTTTTCGGTGCATCGGTAGCAAAAGCCCTGCATTTCTTCAATCTGATGAAAAAGGGGATAGCATTTGAATGGACTCCTGCATGTGAGGAAGCATTCAACCACTTCAAAGAAATCCTATCAACACCTCCGGTGCTCAGGAAGCCTAAGGCTGGAGAACCACTCTACCTCTACCTAGCCGTAACGGAGGAAGCGCTTGCAGCGGTGCTGGTACGAAAAGAAGGGAAGGCTCAGCAACCGATCTACTTCGTAAGCAGGGCGCTACAAGGAGCAGAGCTGAGGTATAGCAAACTGGAAAAACTGGCACTGACACTCCTAACCTCCTCCCGAAGGCTGAGACAATACTTTCAGGGCCACCGTGTCGTCGTGAGAACAGACCAAGCGATTCGCCAAGTGCTTCAAAAACCTGATTTGGTAGAAAGGATAATGACCTGGGCCATCGAGCTCTCCCAATATGACTTGCAGTATGAGCCCCGACATGCGATCAAGGCGCAGGCGATGGCAGATTTTCTAGTAGAGGTAACAGGGGACCCACCCGAGGAAACGGGCACACGGTGGAGGCTCCATGTAGACGGGGCCTCCAACCAAACGTTCGGGGGTGCAGGGGTCATCTTAGAGAGCCAGGCTGGGGTCATATACGAGCAGTTGACCAAGTTCTAATTCCCCGTATCGAACAACTAAGTGGAATACGAAGCCCTCTTGGGTGGACTAGCCCTAGCCTGGGAAGTCGGGGCGACAAGGCTGGAAGTATGCAGCGACTCACAGGTCGTTATCTCACAAGTGAATGGAAGCTATCAAGCCAGAGACCCACTGCTGCAAAAGTATTTGGAAAAGGTTAGAGAATTGACCATGCAGTTCCAGGAGGTCACGGTCCAACACGTTCCAAGGGAGAGGAACACACGGGCAGACCTCCTATCTAAGCTAGCAAGCACAAAGCCGGGAGTGGGCAATCGGTCTCTCATCCAAGGCATGGTAAAGGAGCCAACGGTTGCCCTACATTTGGCAAAATCAAGCCCCTCCTGGTTGGACCCATCACAAACTTCCTGGAACATGGCAAACTACCCGACGATGAGAAAGCAGCCAAAACGTTAAGGAGGGAGGCAGCCAAATATGCGACCATACAGGGACAACTATTCAGAAAGGGACTCAGCCAACCTCTATTGAAGTGCCTGCATCCCGATCAGACGGACTACGTACTTAAAGAAGTCCACGAGGGATGCTGCGGCCACCACATCGGGGGCAAAGCCCTAGCAACGAAGCTCATCCGAGCTGGATATTACTGGCCATCAATGATGAAAGACTCCAGGGAATTTGTGAGAAAATGTCACAAGTGTCAAGAGAACGCCAACTTCCACAGAGCACCGGCTTCCGAGTTGAGTCTGCTGACGTCCCCCGACCTTTCGCACAATGGGGGATCGACCTACTTGATCATGGTCATTGACTACTACACTAAGTGGGTCGAGGCGGAACTGCTGGCCAGCATATCGTCAGCCAACTGCAGAAAGTTCATGTGGAGGCAGGTGACAACACGGTTCGGCATCCCAGAAGTCGTCATCTCGGACAATGGGACGCAATTCACCGACAAGAAATTCACAGAATTCCTTACCGGCCTGGGCGTAAAACAGAAGTTCTCCTCGGTAGAGCACTCCCAGACGAATGGGCAGGTAGAATCCGCAAACAAAATCATCTTGCTAGGCCTCAAGAAACGGCTAGATAGCAAAAAGAGGGCTTGGGCCGACGAACTTGCCTCCGTTCTATGGTCCTACCGCACAATCGAGCAAAGTTCCACAAGCGAAACTCCCTTCCGCCTGACATACGGGGTCGACGCGATGATACCAGTGGAAATCGGCGAGCCGAGCCCGCGGTTACTTCTGAAAGGAGTGGAAGAGGCGGTTGAGAAGGACCTAGTAGATGAGGCCAGGGAAATGGCTCACTTGTCGGAAGCAGCACTAAAACAAAGAATGGTGCTGCGCTACAACACCAAAGTGCTCATAAGGGAGTTTGAACAGAATGACCTCGTTTTGCAACGCAACGACATAGGGCTGCCGACACCAGGAAAAGGAAAGCTGGTGGCAAATTGGGAAGGTCCCTACAGAATCAAAGAGGTGCTTGGAAAATGTGCCTACAAGCTGGAAAGACTCGACGGCAAAGAAATCCCGAGAACATGGAATGCAGATAACCTGAGGAGATTCTACTCGTAGCTTGGGCACACCGGCCAAGCGGCCCGGCGAGCTAGATAGATGTTTACTTTTATCAAATATTAAATTCCAGTGATTTAATTTTATCAAACGCCTACCATGTTCATGGATTTGTGATGAGCGGATAATTTATACGCTTTTTGGCATTGTTTTTAGTATGTTTTTAATAGGATCTAGTTACTTTTAGGGATGTTTTCATTAGTTTTTATGTTAAATTCACATTTCTGGACTTTACTATGAGATTGTGTGTTTTTCTGTGATTTCAGGTATTTTCTGGCTGAAATTGAGGGACTTGAGCAAAAATCAGATTCAGAGGTTGAAAAAGGACTGCTGATGCTGTTGGATTCTGACCTCCCTGCATTCAAAATGGATTTTCTGGAGCTACAGAACTCGAAATAACGCGCTTCCAATTGCGTTGGAAAGTAGACATCCGCCAGCCATGGAAAGAAGTAAGACTGATTGGATGAAGATAGCAGGAAAGCAGAGGTTCAAAGGAACGGAAAGCATCTCCATTCGCTTATCTGAAATTCCTACCAATGATTTACATAAGTATCTCTATCCTATTTTATTAATTAATATTCGAAAACCACATAACTGTTTTATATCTTCCTGACTAAGATTTACAAGGTGACCATAGCTTGCTTCATACTAACAATCTCCGTGGGATTCGACCCTTACTCACGTAAGGTATTACTTGGACGACCCAGTGCACTTGCTGGTTAGTTGTATCGAAGTTGTGACAATTATGAATTAAAATCAGAGCACCAAGCTTTGGAGCCATTACCAGGGATTGTTCGAGCCTGGACAACACAATTTCGTGCACCAAGTTTTTGGCGCCGTTGCCGGGGATTGTTTGAGTTTGGACAACTGACGGTTCATCTTGTTGCTCAGATTAGGTAATTTTCTTTTTGTTTTGTTTTCAAAAATTTTTCAAAAAGCTTTCAAAAATTTTTCTTCTGTTTTCGAAAAAAAAAATAATAAAATAAAATAAAATAAAATAATAAAAATAATGTTTTTAAAAATAAATTATTCTATGGCTTCAAGATTTTTAAGAATGAATTCTAGTGTTTCATGAAACATGTTGAATCCTATCTGGCTGTAAAGCCATACCCAAACTGCTTTGGGATTGGTATTCAACTAATCACTCCAGTCCATGTAATTATATGTTGAAGCTTGGCTGGCTATTAAGTCATGCCTGACCCTTTGATTGGAGCTTTAAGACTAACATGGCAAGATTCCTGTAATTCATATTAAAAATTTTGGAATCCTTATTTTTTAATTTTCACAATAATTTTCGAAAAAAAAATTTAAAAGAAAATACAAAAAAATTAGAAAATCATAAAAAATCAAGATTCCTGTAATTCATATTAAAAATTTTGGAATCCTTATTTTCTTTTTCAAAATAATTTTTCGAAAAATATAAAATAAAAATCCAAAAAAAATATAGAAAATCACAAAAATCAAAAATATTTCATGTTTCTTGTTTGAGTCTAGTGTCATGTTATAAGTTTGGTGTCAATTGCATTTGCATCTTGCATTTTTCGAAAATAATCATGCATTCATAGTGTTCTTCATGATCTTCAAGTTGTTCTTTGTCAGTCTTCTTGTTTGATCTTGATGAATTTTTGTTTTGTGTCTTTTCATGTTTATCATATGCATTCTTGAATTCTTAGTGCCTAAGCATTAAAGAATTCTAAGTTTGGTGTCTTGCATGTTTTCTTTGCATTAAAATTTTTCAAAATTATGTTCTTGATGTTCATCTTGACATTCATGGTGTTCTTGGTGTTCATCTTGACATTCATAGCATTCTTGCATGCATCACATGTTTTGATCTAAAAATTTCATGCATTGCATATTTTTCATGTTTTTCATAAAAATTTCAAAAAAAAATCAAAAAATATCTTTCCCTTTTTCTCTCATCAAATTCGAAAAATTGAGTTGACTTTTTCAAAAATTCATTGTTTTGATCTAAAAATTTCATGCATTGCATTATTTTACTTGTTTTTTTCTCTCTCATCATAAAAATTTCAAAAATAAAAAAAAATATCTTTCCCTTTTTTCTCTCATCAAATTCGAAAATTTGAGTTGACTTTTTCAAAAATTTTTAAAATCAAGTTGTTTCTTATGAGTCAAATCAAATTTTCAATTTGAAAATCTTATCTTTTTCAAAATCTTTTTCAAAAATCAAATCTTTTTCAAAAACTAATTTCTATCATATCTTTTCAAAATATCTTCTTATCTTATCTTTTTCAAAAATTTCTTTTTAATTTATTAATTATTTTAATTTTTAAAACTTAATTTTCGAAAATTACTAACATTTTTTTCAAAAAAAAAAAAAAACCATTTTAAAAAATCACTAACTCTTTTTCAAAATAATTTTCGAAAATTACTAACATTTTTTTCAAAAAAAAAAAAAAACCATTTTAAAAAATCACTAACTCTTTTTCAAAATAATTTTCGAAAATTACTAACATTTTTTTCAAAAAAAAAAAAAAACCATTTTAAAAAATCACTAACTCTTTTTCAAAATAATTTTCGAAAATTACTAACATTTTTTTCAAAAAAAAAAAAAAAAACCATTTTAAAAAATCACTAACTCTTTTTCAAAATAATTTTCGAAAATTATCCCTCCCCCATCTCATTCTATTTATTCATTCATATCCTAACATCTCATCTCACATCTCTTCCATTTGTACAGTTGTGTTTCTTCCTTTACATCACATCCTTTATCTCCCCCTCTTCTTCTACTCACACAGGGATCCCCTTACTGTGGTATAAAGGATCTCTATTATTATTATCATTTTTCTGGCCATTCTTCCTTGTCATATGAGCAGGAGCAAGGATAAGAACATTCTCGTGGAAGCAGATCCAGAACCTGAAAGGACTCTGAAAAGAAAATTAAGAGAAGCTAAAATACAACAATCCAGAGATAATCTTTGAACGCCCAAAATGGGCACCAACCTGGCGCTGAACGCCCAGAGTTGTGTGCAAGGGCATTTTACATGCCTAAATTGAAGATCTGTGGACCTCACAGGATCACCTCAGGATCTGTGGACCCCACAGGATCCCCACCTACCTCCACTCACTCTCCTCTCTCTTCTCAATCATCCTCTATTCCCAATAAACACTCATCCCTTCTGTCTTCCATTTACCACTCACACCCATACACCCACCCATATGGCCGAATACACATCTCCCTCCATCTCCTCCATATCTTCTTCTTATTCTTCTTTTCTTTCTTCTTTTGCTCGAGGGCGAGCAACATTCTAAGTTTGGTGTGGTAAAAGCATAGCTTTTTTTTTTGTTTTTTTCCATAACCATTGATGGCACCTAAGGCCAGAGAAACCTCTAGAAAGAGGAAAGGGAAGACAAAAGCTTCCATCAAGGGTCTATAGCTCAGTGGTAGAACATTTGACTGCAAATCAAGAGATCCCTGAGATACTTCAGGGGATACATTTTTATAGTTTGGAATTTATAGTATATTCTCTTCTTTTTATCCTATTTGATTTTCAGTTGCTTGGGGACAAGCAACAATTTAAGTTTGGTGTTGTGATGAGCGGATAATTTATATGCTTTTTGTCATTGTTTTTAGTGTGTTTTTAATAGGATCTAGTTACTTTTAGGGATGTTTTCATTAGTTTTTATGTTAAATTCACATTTCTGGACTTTACTATGAAATTGTGTGTTTTTCTGTGATTTCAGGTATTTTCTGGCTGAAATTGAGGGACTTGAGCAAAAATCAGATTCAGAGGTTGAAAAAGGACTGCTGATGCTGTTGGATTCTGACCTCCCTGCACTCAAAATGGATTTTCTGGAGCTACAGAACTCGAAATGGCGCGCTTTCAATTCCGTTGGAAAGTAGACATCCAGAGCTTTCCAGAAATATATAATAGTCCATACTTTGGCCAAGAATTGACGACGTAAACTGGCGTTCAACGCCAGCCTTCTGCCCAAATCTGGCGTCCAGCGCCAGAAAAGGATCCAAAACCAGAGTTGAACGCCCAAACTGGCACAGAAACTGGCGTTCAACTCCACAAATGGCCTCTGCACGTGCTACACTTAAGCTCAGCCCAAACACACACCAAGTGGGCCCCGGAAGTGGATTTATGCATCAATTACTTACTCATGTAAACCCTAGTGACTAGTTTATTATAAATAGGACCTCTTACTATTGTATTAGACATCTTTGATCAGTTGTATGCTATCTTAGATCACAATAGGGGGAAGTCCATTATGAGCATTACATGCCCTACGCGAAGAACGAGGCGACAAACGGTCGTTCCAACAACGAACAGACATGCGCACAAGAGGCACGTCTACCCAACGAACAGCCGGTCTGACGACGCCACACGAGAAAGGAGATGACGCGCCACCAACTTTCCTCACGGTCGTTGCTGGCGCGTCGGGGGCACTGTTACGGCCTGGCCCAAGCAGTTTACGGGCCGGCCCGACCCGAGCAGCACCCGACCCAAACGGTCGGGGGTGAGACGCTCAGATTCCGACCCGGACACGCGTCCCTGACAGCTTCGCCACATCTGTGCAAGGGAGGCCTCGAAGAAGGTGGGCCTGTCCCTGCAGGGCCCACCTCTGACACGGTATATATGGGGAAGGACCTACCCTTCCCCCAAGGTACGTCACATACCAATCACCCCCTTTTCGCCTGCACACTTCACTGATTTGGGCGTCGGAGTGTCTTTGCAGGTGACACCCCCTTCCACATCTGAAGAGCTCGGGACCTCGCTTACCCTCCTACCCGGAGACGTACGTCCAGAAAATTCCCCCCTTGTTGACCGGGATACCCACCCGATCCGTCCGGTACCCGACCTACCGAACAATATATATACATATGAAATAGTAATATATAATTATATATATATATATATATTAATTATCTTAATTATTTAAATTTTATATTTATCTTTTATATATAATTTTAGA
>NC_029789.2:10814472-10828527 GCF_000816755.2 Arachis ipaensis | reverse complement strand
TTAGACCATTTTATAATTAAAAAATTATTTGAAAAGGATGAATGTATAATTTAATAAAATATTAAAAACTACACTTCTACATATTTCAATTCAGAATTACATTTTTCATAGAAGAAAAAACAAGTGTAATTAAGATTAAAGGAAGCACTATTCTTTCTGCTCCACACAGCAAACACAACTAGAAAATGGATTAATACAGATAGATTTATAGACAGATTTAGTCTTTATTACAGACGGATTTTTAGTTACAGACGAAATTACCGACGGATTTTGTCCCTCTGTACAAGCCCCGTCAGAAATTATTTACCGACGGATTTTTTTCTGTCGGAAAATTACCGACGGATTTTTACCAATTACCGACGGATTTTCCCTCTATAAATTTTCCATCCATTTTCCAAAGGCGACAAACTTTCCGACGGATTTTTCGCCTGTAATTACAAACGGATTTTCCGTCTATAATTACAGACGGATTTTTCAACAGATTTTCCGTCTGTAATTTGAACTTTGGAAAATCATCTCACACTCTGATTACAGATAGAAAATTCGTCTGTAAATCCGTCGGTAAGGTAAAATAGAAATTTTTTTTTATTTTTTCTATTGCAAAATAAATACTTTATATTTGTTTTTTAAATTTACTCCATCAAATACACTGTAAATTGAAAAAAGAAAGCCAAAAATCACATAGATAAACATAATATTCATTACATGATACCTATAAAATTGAATGTTATTTTTCAACACCATTATTCAATATCTCACTGTCTCGATAAAAAAATACCCCAAAATTTCTTTTAAACTACAAAAGAGAAGCGCAGGACTTTTAGCCTAAATTATAAAACTATTTCCTCATGCTCTCTTTAAAGTTTAAACTCTCCAATCTAATCTGAGTTACATGATTCTTCACCCCATGATAGACTCTTGTGTGGCTGAAACTTGAAAGTATTTGTTCATCTAGTTCTTCTTCTTTAATTTGTTTGCATTGGACTGAGCATATGCAGTTCCCTGGTGTCAAAAAATAGGACATGGATAGATTTTAGAAGCCTAGAAATATTTTATAGGATTAAGAAAAAGTGAAGGAGGATAACAAAAACACAACTTTAAAACAGAACTGCAAGAGAGAGAGATACTTGCATGCTCTTGAAGCACATTTAATTTGTTTTACAGGAACACTCACATTTAAGAGAGATGCTTGCATGCTTTTCAATCATGGTCATGCACAGAATGCATAAAAACAAACATGCATACAAGTTATTTGTTAGATTGAGTAAGATCCAATTCTTAGGGAATGAGAGCAAATAAACCAAAAGATCACAAAGAGAGTAAAATACTAAAATACAATCTCTATCAAGCTTATCATCAAAACCATGCTAACAGAACAACCATGCATATGAACAAAACCAGATAAATGTAGCATTCATTTAGTGGCATAACATTTTGTCAACGCTTCACGAGATTCACCAAATTCCAGGAGAACTAGTTGTAATGATGCAACTGTAAGGATGGGTCTTTCCTAAACTGGAAAAGTGAAGGAAACATACAGAGAAAGAGATCTAGTTACTATAATTTAGAGTGTAAAGCAATGAAACCTCCAACCTTACCTGTTGTATAGCATAAGCATAGGTAAACACAGATTGCATGAAAAAAAGTTCTACAAGTGGCAGAACAAAAAATATTATATATTTATATGCACATCATTTCAAACATGATACATTGAATATTTCAAACTAAAACAAACTGCTTTCCTGAGTAAAATATATATAGTTACAGTCTCGAAGATTAGCTTCTCAAAGAACATTATTCTGAAAAGGCTATTTATATGCAGAACCAATAGCCTCTGAGATGGCTTAATGTACATTTCGTGAAGGTTAGATCCAAGAACAAAATGATAAAAGACTTACCCACAAGAGACAACACTATTAAAAAGCAAGCTCCCAGTTGAACTGCCCTGCGGCTTCCCATTTTAGTCACAGCAATTGTGTGGACATTTTCAGTTATAGTTGTCGACCCAGTTCCAGTTCCCCAGAGACCAGCCAACACACTTGTAAGACCTTCCAAACCAATTCCTCGACTTAGAACTCCAGGAGTTGGAGGTCTGGATGCCACCAGTAAAGAAGAGGCATGGTATGATCCAACCTACAAAGTTTAAAGCAAATCAATATCAACACCACAGTATAATGATTTATTAATCCTATATACAGGGAAAAGGGAGAAAAAAAAGTAAAAGAACAGTAAAATTTTGATATACTGTATTGTTAATCTGATACATCAGTACCACCTTATTATTTGACTGATCACATTGTGAATATTTGCAATCAAAAGAATTCTAACACTTCATACCATGAAAGCACTACATTACTCTTCAGTATAGTTTAAACAAATGAGAACGAAATAAGGAATTAATAAATAGAGACTGACTGAAAGCTTGCAGCTAAAATGAGTATGCAAAGTAGCTCAATTTCCACTTCCCAACCACTCAATAATCCGACCAATTTAAGCAGTACATGGAAAACCAGAGAGACAAAGGAAAGCTGTCCAACAAAGTTTATCCATGTTTTGCATGCAATGCCATGATATAATAATATTACGTGCCATAGTCCTTTTAAGCATTTCCTTTGATGGTTTTACATGGTTTAATAATAACTAACAGCTTCAAGCTAGGAAAAATACTACCAATCACAAATGCAAAACATGAAAAAACTTACACCCAATTTCATAAGCAATCCAAGAGGAAAAGTACCTAAATCTTGTGAATTGGGAAAAGGAAGCACAGAAAACAAGTTTCGCTCTTTTCCATCTCTCTCAGGAAATTCATCAAACACATGGCAAGCATAACAATACTGAAGTGAGACAATCTCTCAAGCATGTTCCTCCAACAACAATAACAACACAATTAACAGGGAAATTGAAATTGCTTCTATTGGTGGTAAAATTTATCAAAACCTTCAGAAATTTTAAGTGAAAGATAGCGAGGTTCTAATCTTAGCAAGTAACCTCAAACAAGAAAAGCTTATACCTTCCTTCTCGTCAATTTTTGTTCAGTCAACTGTCAAACAAGAACACATTCAAATAATTAGAATAAAGCAACAAAATTTGGAGAGAAGAATGTTAGAGAGAAGAAAACTTAACTCAAAAGGTAGTAAAATTTGGAGCCACCTTCAAGCATTGCTATCCCACGTTGTACATCTTGCGATCATTTTGAGTGAACAAGAGCCCACGATAATTACAGGAGACACTCCTGCAAGAACTCATCGGATTGCTTCCCAGCCTCAGCAACCTCTCTCTCACACCCCTGCACAAAAACTCGAGTTATAAAAAGCAGCAAAGGAATAATAAAAAGACAAGGAGGTTTTAACTGTTATCAATAATTTCTTTTGTGAATGAAACATATCATGCTCTAAGTTATAGCTTTAACTGATTACACAATGATCCATCACAATAGGGAATTGTTTCATAGAAGCTGCAATTCCTCCTCCTTAACTAAAATAACAAAAGATATATGATTAAATTATATGTGATTTAGAATTGTGACATGACATCATTAGAGAAAATAATATGACTTAAATTTATTGTATAAAGAGTTAGTATCAATTTTTGTATATATATCAATTTTTGAAAATAGTCACATAAATTTGCAAAGCAACAAGATCTTAAGAAACAAAGTAACAAATAGATGGAGCGAGTGTGTGACCTGAAGGAATCGGAGGGGCAAGTCTCCCCTGGTCTTGGGTTCCGGAAGGCTTTCAACTTCCCTGAAATTGGTGAGGAAAGCCACCCTTCCATCTCTGGTGGAGCCCAACCATGTGCCACTGCCGAGCTCAAAATCCAAAAATTTTTACTCAAAATCAGAACCTATCTTGATTAAAAGCAGAGCATGGCAAAAATGATTAAAAAATCCAGTTCTATCAAGTCCATCAAGTCCATAATAAATTGGAACTTGGAGGATTTATGGTAACCAATATATCTGCAAAATAAATTTAAAAAAAAAAAGCAACCCAGCTACTAGAAAACATATAATTCAAAATTTAGACAATATATGAATGATGAACAAAATGGCAAAGTCATTGCTTTGTTGTTTTCACAGATCACAGATATTTAAAACCAATCATGACACTTGATATACATCAATCTCACCTTAGAACGAGTAAACAATAAAGAGATGCTAAAAATGTGTGCCATTGCCTCAAAATTTGCAGGGCTATTTTCTACAGAGGTTGCTTGGACCCAGATGGAAGAAAGCAACAGACTCACTTGGTGACTGCTCAATCTAAGAGAACCTAAATCCTGAAAAGAATAACCCCATGGTTAGGAACAACCAAGGGTCTCCATTGTTGGACAATAAAAAATAAATGACCAAACTAACTGATAGATGTATGTTATAAAATTGAATCCAAGAAGAATCAATAAAATTTAAATATGATCGACACGAACTCCATCATATCATATGCTCCCACTATGGCACTATTAAGATAATACAATTAATACCGATAAGTAGAAAATATCATACCTCTTTTCCATCAGTTAGTGCACGAGTAAAGCTATAATCACGATATGGATGAACAACATTTTTATCCCCAGTAACTCCTGCAACCGTGTTTCCTTCTAGCAGTTTCCCATTTAAGTGTTCTGCTTCAGAGAAACTATCATGCTGAATATGGAAGCTATTACTCTGTACCTTCATAGCCATCTTTGTTTTCTGGTCCAACTAAGGAGAAACCATTGATGGCATAAGCACCATAGAGAAGACACTATGTGCTCCAATTTGTGTTTTACGTCCGGATGAGCCATGGCCACAAGCAATTGATGGAACAAGGCATCAGGAAAAACCTGGAATAAGTCCAGAAAACACCCTATGTCTTTAGATAAACGAATAAAGCTGAATAGGTAGAAATGTTATTTCCAGTCTATGTAGAAATGCTTGCCTTCTTCTGATATGACACATTAGGGACCGAACTGATTAATTTTGTGGTTTGATAGACAGCAGAAATTGTTGTTTTGGCTAGAAGGGTAGAAATAGAAATATTCTCTAAAACCACAGCCATCAAATCAATAATGGGTCCTACATCCCCAACCTATTCTACAAAGCACACTACTTCAGGAATTACATTAAATCAAACTATTGGCAGTTCAGTATTTTAACAATCTGGTTCTAAGCATGAGATCTGAAAAGGAAATAAAGTCACTATCACCTTCACAGTTTGAAGAAAGTCACTAAGGAATAATTCCTGTGTTGCCTTGGACTGGTGACTGCAGGCCAAGATTTCCATCTTATGCTTGACAGCCACATCATATATTCCAAGTGAAGCATACCACCTATAACAATGAAAAGTAAGAAAGTTTAAAGAATCTAGATTCATATGTTCTACATTATTAAACAACCAGAATATGCTATTACTGAAGCAAGTCAAACTTACTGTCCTATATGAAAATGAACATGATCATTGATGTAGCTCCAAGTAGAAGGATCGCTATCACACTGCAACAAGAAGCAGTAGCAAAAGAAAAAAGATAATGCAGTGAAAGGAAACACCAAAAATTGAAAAACCATGAGGAAAAAAGTTTCAACAACAAATTTTAAATCAAACAAATTACTAAAATCAGAAAAAAAACAAATCTAACTAAACCTAATCTAATCAAAACCTAAAAATTCACTAATCAGAAAATAAATCTAACTAAACTAATTACTAAAATCAAACTAACTAAACAAAATTAATTAAACTTAACAGAAATTAAAAGAATTTTGAAACTAAAACCTGGAAGCATTGACTGGAGGAGATGATGGCTGCGGCGCTGAGAAGATATGCGAGTCAGAACTGAGTGGGGATAAAAAGAGAGAGAGAGGCGCGGCGGTGGTGGGGACAGACGCTGCTACAAGTGGCGCCGGCGTGCTGGAGCTCACCTGAGACGAAGAGAACATGAGCTTGAGCTTGATTTGTTCTGCAAACGAGAAAGAACGAGAGAGACAGGGGCTGTGTTCTACTGGTTCAGTGTTTAAAAGAGAGGAGAAGAAGGAGAAGGTAGCTGCGGTGGTTAGGGTGGCGGTGGTGGCGCTGTGAGTGAGGAAAGAAGAAGAAGCAGCTCGTGCGACAGAGAAGCTCGTTGAAGGAGAGAGGAACAATTGGTTTGTTCTGTGATTTTGTGTGTGTGAAAGGGGTTCGATAGAGAGGGGTGAATTTAGGTTTAAATTAAAATTTTTCGACAGAAAATTTTAAATTACAGACGGATTTTTCCGTCTGTAATAATTTAATAAAACGCAGCGTTTTTGCCTATTTAATTACAGACGGATTTTCCGTCTGTAACCATTTCTCACGGAAAAAAAAATTAATTTTTCCGACGAAATTATCGACGGATTCTCTTTTCCGTCTGTAATTTATGCTAATTCATTTTTTTTGTTTTCCGACAAAAAATTCTTCTGAAATTCCGTTTGTATTTCCGTGGGATAAAATCCGTCGGAAATATCCGTCTGTAATAACTATTTTTCTAGTAGTGCAATAACCATATGCATAGATTGCCACATTATATGCATAGGAGTCAAGATCAACCTCAGATTCTGTGAATGTTTGAACAAATTTAAGTGCCAAATTGTGCAAAAAAATGCCAGCAAAAATGTCTGCTAATGCTAATATGACCACACTGCCACATCTATTATTAAAGTAATCGGCTAGAAACTTTTAAAAATGGTTTAATTTTCTTCTTCTTCACGGTCAGAGTCTTCTAGAGGAGCCACATGCTTCTGCTTCGCCATGGAAACTCGGAGATTCGGGAAGGGAAAATGTGGATCTACTCTCGTTAGGTTAAATTAACTCAAATTAAAAATAAGCATCCAATTATAATGTGCCACATCATAGAGGGTAATTTACATGTTATTTTAGGGACGGTTGGGTAGAATTCACCATAATTTTAATGTAGGACATAAATAAAAAGTTATAATTTATTGATAGATAAACAATATATAAAATTGATCTTTTTAATTATTTTTAAAATATATAAGTTATAATTTATTGATATAGAATCATAGATTATGTTCTTCCAACTCGTGAACTCGAGCTAGTTCGTAAACTTTCGATAAACTGAACTTGAACTTAAGAAATAGGCTCAATTGTTAATGAGTCGAGTCGTGAGCCAAACTCAATTTTTGTGAGCCGAATTTAAATTTAATCTAATTCGACCTCAACTCACCTCACTTCCGGCCCTAGTCATGTCCTGTGAAGAGAATCAGCGCTAGAACAAAAGGAGAAACGAAAGAAAGAGAAGATGAACGAAGCAAATTCTAGAGAAGGCTATAACAAATTAAAGAGAAAAGGACAAATAGGTCCCTGATCTTTTGTTCCGCGGACATTTTCGTTCCTGACCATTGAAAAATACTTTTAAGTCCCTGATTTTCACAAAACTTGGACGGATCAGTCCCTGACGGAGGCATTTGGACGGATCAGTCCCTGACGGAAGCATTTGGACGGAGGGACTGATCCGTCCAAATTTTGTGAAGGTCAGGGACTTAAAAGTATTTTTTCAATGTTCAGAGACGAAAATGTCTGCGGGGCAAAAGGTCAGGGACCTATTTATCCTTTTCTCCAAATTAAAAGGATTATTGGCGATAATAACAAACAGAAGAATAATTAATTGGTGGTAATGGTGACGAAAGCTTACGTTGCATACACATATGGAACACTCTTCTCTTTTTCATGGTTATGTATGGATATGACTATGCGTTATTGCGTATTATATTATATAAAATTTTGAATTATTACCTAAGTGATTCCAGATTCTGGTAGAAGAGAGTGCGTGTGCGACAAAATCATATGGCGCATCTGAAACCAAAACCCTAATTAATATTTAATTTGTTCTTCTTAGACCAATTGGAGGCCATGCATTAAGTGCTAGTGTTTTGCCATAAAGAATATAATGAGAATAATAGCATTATCTGAGGAAATTAAATATATACACATATATGAAATAAAATCGTTGCAGATTAAACTAAGGAAATTATTAATAAGTTTTGTACCAGCAGATGAGTTCAAATCAAACTGGTTCGTACGTATACTTCAAGACTTGTTAATAATCATATAATTTGAAAGCTAAATGATGATGTATTAAAAAACTTCATTCAAGGAAAAAGTTCAATTTATCTTATACGAAGTAACTAACTTAGATAAGTAGGAGAGTATTATTTGATTCTCAATAATTAAGAGACTAGAGAGACTCTAAATATACTAAACTACATGATCACACTAATATATCTGTCTGGAGTATATTTAAGATATGTTTCGAAAGTAATTATAACTACTTACTTTTAACTTTTAAAATTTTTGTAATACGACTTCTAATGATATGAAAATATCTTGATATAATTGTTTAAAAAATAAGTATTAAATTTGATCCAACAAACATGCAAAGCCTTTTTCTGAATTGTTACCTTTCATATATGAAAGATTGATTGATAACTATTAATTAACAAAAATATTTGGAGGTCAAAGTATAGAGCTAAAGATAGCCCTAATAACTTGTTTTATTTTACTTTTGTTTGCGTTCATTAATTATTACTGAAATAAGTGTATAATATTGCCCTTCCAATTACGGAAGGACCTTGAGGCAGCCAAGTTGCTTCTTGAGTGGAAACTAGTATATATCCACCAATATAATATTGCAAGTTCTCCTACTTGACTATTTATTTCACAAAAAAAATAGGCAACTACTCTTATGAAGATGGCAAAAACATCTTCTCATGATGATCTTTATTCAAAAAGTGTAACTTATTTATTTAGCAATATTTTAAATAAAAGTAACACTTTTACTTCAAATCAAATCAAGTCCTACAATCTATCATCTAATGGTCAAAATGATGTATCTTCACATGATGATAATCATTAAATCTTCATTGGAGTAGCCACCAAAAAAATATACTGATTTCTTCTCTCCTTTCCCCCTGCCCCCTTTCTTTTTAGTTTTTACTTTTTATACTATATGTACTTGGAATAAACGCTAGCTACTTCTAGCATAAAAAAAAAATAAAAAATATAATAATAAAATCTAGCAAATCAAGAATTTTCGAGGCATAGAATATACCCATATCTAATGTCTCTTTACGAACAAAGATATCAAATGTCTCGGTATGAAATATAAAAGAGCCGTACTGTTCCAAAAGAAGAGGGAAAAAGCAGCAATTAATGTGAGAATAAAACAAATTTATTTGATGCATGACGCTGGAGTAGCATATTTGACAGAAACATAATAAGGTTATGAGTTCCGTTAGAAATCAATTAAAAATATAGCCAATTAGAATCAATTAATTAAAAAATAAATTTATTATAAAAAATAATAACTTTATATTATTTTAATTTTTAAAATTTTAAAATTAAAAATAAAAAAATTAACTTAAATTAATTTATATTATAATTGACTTTCTAAATTTTTTTTTAAAGATTATTCCTTCATAATTCTACTTCAATATAATATACATGTCGATTGTCGAAGTATATAGTATCACATTATTCTTTTATTATATATATGGCTATTTGGTTATATTATAGTATAATTTAGAGTACCTTCCCATAGAATATATATAAATCAGAATCCGATCGATTGCTTATATATATTGATTGTTGAATATGCATTACGTGTACATATTGTAAACACGGTTCTTGNTATGGAGAAATATAAGACTGATAATAGATAGAATAGTATAGGATTTAAATTTCACTCTAATTTTATTTGTGAATTTAAATTCTCTCTAAAATTCAACTTCACATTATTCGCAATTTGAGAATTTTTGAACTCTAATTCTACCCACACCTAAAAATTTCACACTGATCCAAGCTCATATGCAAATAATCAAATTTTTTCCATCAATCACAATATTTAATTAATTATTTTTTAGTTCATAAATATATTAATAAAATAAAAAATATAAAATTAAGTCTATATTAAAATTAAAAGCAATACAATTACAGTAAACTCCATGCTAAAATTACAAAAAAAAGATGTGAACTTGATCTCTATCAATTACATGATATATGTATAATAATTTTTAATTACATATAATATTAAGGATGAAGGTAGGGTTAAGTTTAAATGTTTATCCAATTCTACTTTCAATGCAATTCACTTAAGGGAATATATTTTCTTAATTTTTTTCAATTGAGGAAATAAAATGTGATTTTTAACTCTTTAATAATTTTTTTTATATATTTTTTTAATTTTACTTATAAAATTAATAGTAAAAGATCACATTTTATCTCTTCAAATAAAAAAAAAATTAAAAGAATTTATTCTTTTTTACTATCAACCCAACCCACTATAAATCAAATTGAGAATCCTATTTAAATAAATTTAGTCAAATTGAATACTCACGAATGGAATTAATATACAGCCTTAGAAAAACGGATCATTTATTAAGACATTTATTTGATGGTGCAAATAAAACCAAAATAAATATATTAGCACGTGGACCCAAGTTGGAACAGTAGCGCTGATAAATACTAGTAACTAGGGGTGTTCAAAATCGATTTAGACCGAACTAAATCGACTAACCGAACTGAAAAATCGAAAACTGAAAAAACTAAAAAAAAAAAGTTTTGTTGTTTTTTTGCAGTTTAGTTCGGTTTTCGATTTTGATCATGAAAATCCCAACCGAACCGGTGAGTTGAAAACCCTAAAAAAACCAACCCACCCCCACTCCCAATTCCCCAAATGAGCGCGACCTAACCCCACGCCCCCCACTTCTATCGAAACCTAGCACTCTCTTCTCACAGTCTCACTCTCTGGCCTTTGCACTGGTGCACCCACGTTCTTGAGTCTCGAGGCCGGCGACGAACCCATGTTCTTGCAGCACCTACCAGCGCCGGCGAGAGACCGTTCCTCCCACCACCTTGAAGCCTTCCTCCCAACGCCGAAGCCCCACAAAGCCCCACGAAGTCCACGAAGCCCCAGCCACAGCCAGCACCATCCTCACAGGCTCGCACCCAGCAGTAGCGCAGCACCACGCCACCACCCACTCACCCAATACCACCCAGCGGACAGAGCAGAGAGCATCGTTTCTGGCCACCACCCACTGACCCAGCACAGCACTACGCCACCACCCAGCAGCATTTCTGGCCACTCACAACACAGCACCTCCCAGTCTCCCACCCAGCCACAGATTCAAGTCAGATATGGATCCCGAACCACCGAGTTAGGTATGCAAATTAACTAATTTCTGTTCAATAATTATTGATTTATTGTTGCGGTTTGTTGGTATTGTTGTTTGTTGATTCATTGTTGCTGACTTGATGTTTGTTGATTTATTATTTACCAATTGCTATTTATTGTCATTGTTGCTGTTTGTCAAGTAATGTTGGTATTGTTGAATTATTTTATTGTTGGTATTGTTACTGATTATTGATTCATTGTTCGGTTTATTGAAATCAGTATAATAAAAGATAAATTTGAATAATGAGATAATGGAAACATGTTTGAAGTATTAGATTATCTCTGTCAGTGTATCTAATGATTTAGTATATGTCATAAGAAACTGGATATTGTTGAATTATTTTATTGTTGGTTGGAGGGAAGCAAAGGAACACCTTTTGCAGATTTGTCAATTTAGCAAATTGTGATTATTGCATTTCAACTATTTAGTTCTATTTGGGATTGTTATTTCTAAAATGTCCAAGGTTATGTATTGCTATCAATTCCTATTTATGTTTTCCTCCTCTTGTTAGGTGGATATTACTATGGAAAAATCAAGTTTCCTCCGGAATATCCATATAAGCCTCCTGGAATCAGGTGATCCTTCTTGTATGCTTGTCAATTCTCATTTTCAAATGTGTTTTATCATGATATTGACTCAGTGTGTACTTTCTATATTGTAGCATGACTACACCTAATGGACGGTTCATGACGCAGAAAAAGATTTGTTTGTTTGTAAGTTCTTTTATCTAGTATAGCACAAGTTAGTTAATATTATGAGATACTAATTTTGATTTAATATTTTTGTGTTTTGTTACTCCTGTTCCTCCGGTTTATCTTGAAAGTTGGAATTCTATGTAGTTTGTTTCAAGGTCAAATTAATTTTAGTTATGATGTTTCGTTATGTGATTTGTTTTTTAATCTATTCATTTAACTTTTGGATTGTGGTTATATGATTTTACACAAGTAACATGTATCTAAGAGTAGTTGTAGATGTTGGTTACTTTTCTATACAGTTTTAATTTCTAATGTTCTATACTGAACTTTTCTATACAGCTTTCTAATGGTCTATACTGTTTTGTTAGAGAAGACACCACAACTTGGCTATCTTTTGATGAAAATTTATATTTATTTTCAGTTGTGTTGACTATTTAACTTTTAAACTTATTTAATTGTTGTATTTGAATTCCTTTTGTCGTTAAATTTCATTGGATCAAGATTTTCTTAGTTATTATATATCTGTGTTTGTCGATTTCAATATTATGATTTTGTAAAATAGTATGGTAGTATCTTTTTTGAATTGATTGAAAAAATCGAAAAAACCGAACCAAACCAAACCGATTTTAATTGGTTTGATTTGGTTCGGATGACTTCGATAAAAAACCGAACCAAACCGAACCGCAATTTAATTAAACGATTGGATCGGATGACTTTTCTCTCAAAAACTAAACCAAACCAAACCGCACCGCGAACACCCCTACTAGTAACACTAATGTAACAAAAGGCGATAAAAACGGTTATGTTAGTTATGATTTATGATATAGGAAAGTTGGTTAGTTTTAGTTACTTGCCATGTCAGATTCTGTTAGGCTATTCTAACACTTTCGGCATACTGTATAATAAGCAGCTGGTAGCTCTCCATTGTACTGTAACTCTGATCTGCAATATGTATTCATTCAACAATCTAGATCAATAAATTCCAAATTAATTCTTTCGTACTTCTTTTAATTTCTCTATCTGCTACTCTGTATTATGTTCATGATAGAATCTTGACAAACATGATAGTACAGCGGAAACAACTACTTGTGTTTATTTCTAGGAGCATGCATGATGTCTAGATGCAATGTGGTCCATGTTCTCCGATACATACGCTCAGAAATCATTCTGTTAGCATGCATGTTCGAATTCTTTCTTTTGGAATAAATATAGATTGTTTTGAAATTCTTTAAATTTTTTAACTCTAGGACGATCTATGTTAAATTATTGAGAAGATATATGTTTGTCCTTTACTCACATGAGCATGGTCGAAAAAATACACATTAATAATTATATTTTTAATATGCTTCCTCAATTTTTTTTTTTAGTTTTCTTGATTTTTTTCATAGATTTTTTTTATTTTGTTTTATGTTATTTTTTTCATAGATTTTCCTCCAAAGTTTTGAATTATACATATCATAATATCACTTCTTTCAAAAGTTTAAATTGATAGAAGAAGACACATAAATAAATAATTACATTTTTAATAGTTATATTCCTATCAGTTATTATTTTGATTTGTTACTCCTAATTCTAATAGAAATTTTTTTATTTTTTAATTAAAATCTATTAAATTCTTATTTTAGGCTAAATAATAATTCTGATTGGACAAGAATTATAAAATAATTTTAGTATATTGAAAATCAAAACTTTGAAAGCTTATTTATACTTGGCTATTGATTTCTATTAAATCACTACAAGAAAAACATTGAGTAGCTTCAGATTTACTGTCGGATGTTAGCGGCGAGTTTCCGTCAAATTTGGCAATAAATTTATCACTCAAAAATATTACTGTTGGGGAACAATATTTCCGACGATAACGTCCACGGTAATATTTGGAAGAAAAAAGAAATTTTTGGCGCGCCACTACTGTTGGATTTATCAGTAGAATGATCTGACGGTAACAATGTTTAGTCAAATGCTGTGCGTGTTTTGAACACACAGAAAACGTTATCGTCGGACAGAAAACATTACCGTCGGATGAATCTGGCGGTAATAATCCCCTAAATGAAAGCACAAACGTCATCTCCTCTATTCCAAATTTGACACTCTCTCTTCATCTCCACCCTCTCTCTCTCTCATTATCGCCACCACCTCAGTCCTCTGCCCCTCCTATCGCCGTCGCCACCCCCTCCTGTC
>NC_029789.2:10810550-10814123 GCF_000816755.2 Arachis ipaensis | reverse complement strand
CCTTCACCGTCACCACCATCCGCCGCCACAGCAACTTCGGCGACCACCACAACAACATTCATGTGCTCCCTTATTTCTTGCTCTGATTTTTATTATAGGTTCTTGAACAACTCTTTTTCAATTCCTTTAATTGTAGTTTAATGTAGTTTAGGTATAAATAGAATTTCAATATTAATTACGAATCAGTTTCGAAGTTAGTTTGGTTTAATTTTCTACTTTTAATGGATTTAGGTTGATTAAGTTAGGTTAGATTTAATACATTAGGTTTGGAATAGTTGAAGTGTTTGGAATTGTCTAATTGTGTTAATTACCGCGTTGATGATTGTTTTGCTAAGAAATTATTGTTGAGATTGTTAGATAATTTTTTATTTTAGTTTAATAATTTAGTTTAGGTTTGAGTAGAATTAGAATTTTAATTTTAAATCAGTTTCAAAGTTAGTTTAGTTTAGTTTTTTAATATTAGTGTATTTAGGTTGATTAAGTTATGTTTGATTCAATACATTAGATTTTGAATGCTTGAAGTGTTTGGAATCGTCTAATTGTGTTAATTGCTGCGTTGATGACTATTTTGTGCTGAGATTGTTAGATAATTTTTTAATTTTAGTTTAATTTAGTTTAGATTTTAGTAGAATTAGAATTTTACTTTTGAATTAGTTTTAAAGTTAGTTCAGTTTAGTTCTCTAATCTTAGTGTATTTAGGTTGATTAAGTTATGTTTGACTCGCATATTAGATTTTGAGTGCTTGAAGTGTTTGAAATTGTCTAAGTGTATTAATTGCTGCGTTGATGACTGTTTTGTTGAGAAATTGTTACTGAGATGTTTGATAATTTGATATATGCAGACATGATGACAGGAAGAGGTGTTCCGGATCAGGTTGTTGGTCGTGGTCTTAGCCATGGTCGGGATAGAGGGAGGGTTTTGTCCGGTACCCCCGGGACTTCTGGATCCTCTCCCTCTACTCTGACCACTCCGATCACGCCATAGGTTGCGGGTTTAGCAGACTAGCCGTTCATCATGGTCCCTAACCCCAACTATGTGCTTCCATCCACGGCGAGGACGCCGCCTCCTACCGCTCAGCAGCCCACATCCATGGCAACTCAGCCCCCAGCGATGGATGTCGTTGCGGCCCCGGAGTCCCGCCATGGAAGTGAGGCAGCAGTTGATGCCCTCCACCACCTCCCATCATACGGTTGCGCATTTAGCCTGATGGCGGCACGTGGTAAGTATCACGTTCAATGCTCACGTATTTTTTATTTATGATTATTGCTGAAAGTGCCTGAGTTGTTTCTAGTTTAGTTGATTTAGGTTAGAATGCTGGTTATTATTTTATAGTTTTAATGATTATGGTTCTTATTATTGTTGAAAGTTCCTGAAAATTGATTCCTGTTTAGTAGATTTAGGTTGATTTAGAATGCTGGTTAATAATTTACAGTTTTAATGATTATGGTTCCTGTTATTACTAAAAGTTTTTGAAAATTGATTCCTGTTTAGCGGATTTAGGTTGATTTGGAATGCTGGTTAATGATTTCTTGTTTTACTGATTATGATTCCTGTTATTGTTGAAAGTTCCTGAAAATTGATTCCTGTTTAGTGGATTTAGGTTAGTTTAGAATGCTGGTTAATGATTTCTAGTTTTACTGATTATGATTCTTGTTATTGATGAAATTTCTAGAAAATTGATTCATGTTTAGTAGATTTAGATTGATTTGGGTGGATTCAGGTAGATTCTTATTTGTGGGTTGTTGTTAGGGTTTTGCCGAACTCCAACGTGTGTACTCAGGAGATTACCAATGTCATTAAGCTGATGTACGACCAGCCCTGGCCTAGCTACATGAAGATTCCGCTGAAATCAGGCAGCGCTGATTTGAGAAATTGGTGGTAATTACTTTCATTGTTTCTCTTTCAAACCTTTGTAACTAGTTTATATCCTCTATCTTGCTTAACTAATGTTAACATTTCTTTGTTGCAGCTGCACTTTATTTGGGATGCGGAGCAGGGCCTGGCCATCCGGAAGATATTCGACCATCAAATGGGTCGGCAGGTCCAGCAGATGCTGGATGATGTTCGTCATGGGCAGGATCTGCAGATGGGCTGGCTCCGACTAGAGATAAAGAAGGCCCTGTTAGTTCATTAGGAGACCGATGCGAGGTTCAGGTATCGACATCTCACCAACAAAGCTAACAGGGCATCGGCTAGATCATCCAAGTATACCGGCGGCTCGGCAACCTTTATGAAGACCAAATTCAGACTGATGTGTAGTTCCTTTAATTTTGTTAATAACTTCGTTATATTCTTTTTGCATATCATTACTAGGCATTCTAATATTTTTGTATTTCAATACAACTTGTGTAGTCGAAGTCGTTGGACCGCGAAGCCACATTAGCGGAGACGTTCAAATACACCCATACGCTAAAGGAGAACAAAGCGAGATTTGCTGATAAACGGTCTCATAACCATTATGTGAGTAAACATACATCTAATTATCTTCTGCTATAAAATTATTCGAAATTAACTGTGTATCTGTCTTACTAATCACAATAACTTGTGTTAATTACACAAGAAATCTACACACACAGACTAGTGTGTGGAGGCTCAGATGGAGGATGGAGGTGTACTAGGCACAGATGCGCGCCGTTGGCATCAACCCTGCTAGTGGCAGCGGTCCTGCTGGTGACCCACGGACATGACCACCTTCTGCGTCGCCAACTCAGGGCCACGGGACTGACGACGACGACGACTACCTGGATCTGTAAATATTAGTTTTGTTATTTATTGTTTCATTGTATTTATTTGATGTACTTGACTTTTAAATTTTAACTTATTTGATCATTGTATTATTTATTTTAAATGAAAATTTTTCATTATTTATGAATTTGACCACTAATTGTGGGAAAAAATATAAATTTAAAATTGACCGTTAATTTCAATTTTTTTTAAATTGACGTCACCGTCGGAATTATCGTTGAAATCATCCGACGGTAATATGGCGCGAACAATATTTTTTAGTGTCAAAATTATTGTCAAAAAAATTCACCGGTAACCAATTGATTTTTCAAGCTGGTTATCTGTCACAAAATTCGATGATAATTATCGTCGAACGTAATATATCCAGCAATAAATATTTATCGGCGAGGGTTATACCATCTATCCGATTGTTTCTAACGAAAAATCTGACAGTAAATTAATTATCGTCGAATTTATTTGATAAATTCAATGATAAATCCGAAATACTTAACATTTTTCTTGTAATGAAATCCTAAAAATCTAAGTAAATTAGAACATTGTTAATTTTATGTTGGTTAAATTTTAAATCAATAAGTAATCTTGACTTATTTTTTTATTTTTTAAACCAACATTAAAAATATTATGTATAAATCAAAATATAAATAGCGAATATAATTATACTTATTTATATATTTTTAGCACGCCTCCTCAAGTAAGAGATTTTTTTGTTCGATTTGCTTGCTTTTTTACATGAGTTTTAAATTTTTTTTTTTTTTGTCTTATGCTATTATTTTTCGGATAATGATCAAATTTTAAATTTTTTAATCACAGAAGTTCTGAGTCATGCGT
>NC_029789.2:10808152-10810535 GCF_000816755.2 Arachis ipaensis | reverse complement strand
TTCTGATTGAACGAAAATTATAAAATAATTTTAATATATTGAGAATCAAAACTTTGAAAACCTATTTATACTTCGCTATTAATGTATACTAAATCCTGAAAATCCAAGTAAATTAGAACTATATTAATTTTATGTTGGTTAAATTTTAAATCGGCAAGTAATCTTGACTTATTTTTTTATTTTTAAACCAATATTAAAAATATTATGTATAAGTCAAAATATAAAATAACAAATATAATTATACTTATTTATATACTTTCTCATTTACATATATGTATGTAATCCATACAATTGACTAAAAATAAAATTTTCTAACAAATAAAACTCTAAATTTTTTGTCATTAAAATTTTCTTGTTATATTCTAAAAGTTTATGTAATTAGATAGAAGTAGATGAATAATTATATATTTAAGAGTAATAATGTTATATAACTAGTAAACATTATTATTTTTGTCGGTACTTAACCAGCAATAATTTATATCTATATTTATAAATATTTTACACACAACAAATATATAATTTGCATCTATATTTATCAAAATTTTATATACATAAATTAATATAGTTTACAATTATATTTTCAGAATTTACGTACATAAATTAATAAAATTTAATATTTGAGGTGACTAAACAATGACAAAAAATATTAAAAATGACTGTTCCAAAAATTTCTCAATATTTAATATATACTATCTTTAAGCTTTAACAGTGGCTTTGTATATCATTTTTCTTCCTAGAAATAAACTGAAATGAAGTAATGAACTACTATTAATGTGTCTTCCTATGCTGCATATATACCATTAACCTGGGGTGGAGCACTTTGAAGGGGAATCGGAGGGGTGCGGTGCTAATTAACTAATAACAACAGCAATGAAAAGTTCAAGTTGGCAGTTAAATAATAATGAAGGAGTATCTTTAATTATTTGCTAAATAGAGTTATTAAAGCAATGTAGGGCATGTCCTTTGATAGATCCTGATTCTCTTCTCCCACTTGCATATTATATCTCGTGTCGAAAAATTATTAACACTTGAACTGATGTGTTAAGTAAATAATAAATCTAATGAGTTTTAATAACAAAATTTATGAGAGTTTAATATCTCCAGAGACAAGGGGGCGGTCGCAAATCTTTTCATTTGAAAGAGATATATTCCCCCACCAAAACACACACACTTTACGCCCTATTTATAAACACAAATAATCGCTCTCTCTTTCCATACGACCAAACCTAGACCTATACTTGAGTCTGTGATGGCATCATCTTGGACTGCAAGACAGAACAAGCTATTTGAAGAAGCCCTTGCTATATACGATAGGGAAACCCATGACAGGTGGCAGAATATCGCCAAAGTCGTTGGAAAATCTGTTGAGGACGTTAAAAAACACTATGAACTCCTCAAACAAGACATCGACCGCATTGAGCGTGGTCAAGTCCCCTTCCCTTCTTATTCAGGTATTGCACCACTACTCTTTAATTAATTAATTAATCAATTTCTTCCTCATAATGCATGCTTATTACTATAATAATACATGCTAACTTGAATCTTTCTCATGCTTGTAGGCTAGCACTCTCTTGATAAATGAATGAATAATCACATGCCAGCACTGTGTCGGGAAGGATTTCATCAATTCCTTTCTAAAATTTATATAATTAAAAGTTTTAAGATGTTTTTAGGTTCGTTAATTAAGTTTGTACGTTAGAAAGTAATTAAATCATATGGTGTAAGTATTATGTAAGCTGTAGGCCCCAATTAAGTGTCAATTAAGGTATTTCTTGGTTTAATTTCTTGTCATGAATAAAAACACAAAGGTGATGTATGATTTTCTTCTTAGCTTCTTTCTTTTTTTCGGGGTGGGGGTTCATAAATAATTATTTTAAATTCGGTCTGTAATATTGCTGCTTATTAGCTTAAAGTGGCCCTTGTTAATATTATCGATGAAGAACTACTTATATAGGTAGTTTTGAAAGTAACTTACTTTGCACCATGTTTTCATTCACTGTCTATGCTCTTGTTATATTCAATTAAGTTATTTACCGTAATAGGTATTCACATATTAATTATTATCTTTATATAGAAAAACATTTTTATGGAAATAACCCCGTCCAATAACGATGATAGTTTGAAGCTCAAACAAACTCGCAGTGTATGTAGTACACTGGTACTGATTCTATAAATAAAGTAGAAAGAGAATTATTTCTTTTGTTGGTATATATATCGATGATATGAATGGCAAGAATGAAGAATCTATAGATCATGAACCACTATAATTGGACCATTCGTTGATGCATGGTATTAATAATAGAATAATGTTAGACATTTTTAAGTGTTTTTGTTAATTAATTAAGTTTAATTAAATTAGTCTAATATTAATAAAATTAATTAT
>NC_029789.2:10771073-10805865 GCF_000816755.2 Arachis ipaensis | reverse complement strand
TATAAAATGTTCCAGCAAAATATCTAAGTATGTAGCTTTGCATGACAGCGAAAAATAAAAAATACGTTGAGATTACTATGGGATGACAATACCTGAAAAAAAAAATCTAGAAATCAGTATTTTTATTAAAATTTAGTCAATTAATAGATTATAAAATGTTCCAGCAAAATATCTAAGTATGTAGCTTTGCATGACAGCGTGGAACCAAAAATACGTTGAGATTACTATGGGATGACAATACCTGAAAAAAAAAATCTAGAAATCAGTATTTTTATTAAAATTTAGTCAGTATTTAATTAATAGAAAAAAAATAAATAAATTTTTAGGAAAAAAGATAAATTAGTCCCTGACCTTTTAAATCGTGGACATATTTGTCTCTCACGATTTAAAAATACAAAAACGTCCCTCACTATTTAAAACGTGTGACGGATAGATTCTTCCGTGCAAAATGCTCTCCCAGACATAACGGAGAAGGGTGATGTGTCGCTGAGTTGGCGTGTGTTGGACCTATGTGTCAACACGGTACCGTTGAGGAAGCTTCGTGTGGCTGTTATGGAAAAAGCCTTGGACAAATAGGTCCTTATGAGGTAAAACGGCAACATTTTGAGAACATTGAGTTTCAACACAATTCCAAAGAAGCCCATATGAATCACACACAATTCCAAAGAAACCCTAGCACACATATGTATGATCTTTTCCCTCCAAAAAAACGATTGATATTCTTCCCTTCGTCGTTTTCGTCTAACGTTGCACCGGTGAAGTTTCGTTGGTGGAGCTTTGGTTGTCATCTGTACCGGTAAGTACCCTTATTATGACACTGAATGGGACCGTTACTTTCGAACGTTATCTGCTATGCTTGTCGTGGGTTGGGGTTTAGGTGTAATGTAGTGTTGGGAGGGACATGGGTTGTGTGGGATTTAGGTGAAAGGTAGTTGTGTATTTGCTAATGCTTAGTGCTAATCGTTGAGTCAAACAATGCTGCAGATGGTAGATATATTCGTGATTCCTGTTTTTCATCATGGGGGCTACTTTCAAAGGGCCCCGAATGGTGAATTAGTTTACCTGGATGGTAAGGTTGAGAGGTTCCCACCAATGGACCTGGATTTTGTAAATTTCGGTGACTTAATAATACTATTCAAAGGACTGGGATATCAATCATACAAGGAGGCCTACTGGTATGATCCAAAGAGCAAGAATATAGAGTCAGGGCTGCATGTTCTGAGGGGAGATGCAGGCATCAACCAAATGCGCCAGGCAAAGATGAGAAACAAAGATACTGATGAGTTCTACATATTTTTTGATCATCCTATTGATGACCCGGAGCCTGTAGATTGTGCTGGTAAGGAAAACGATGAGGTAGAGAAAGATGGTGTTCGTGTCGAGGTGGATGAATTGGATCAGTCATCGACGGAGCATGATAGTTACGATAGTGCAGAGGATGAGGCGTATGCACCTCCACCTCCCGGTAACGAAAGTAACAGTGAGAGTGGGGAAGATGTTGTCAATGGGTCTGTGTCTGGCAGAGGGAAAAGGAAACAAGTGCCTCATTCCTCTAAGAGAACCCCTCAGCCAAGTAAGCAACCCAAGAAGCAAGCTCGACGCGTGTCTCAGAGAACAATGTCTGTTGCAAGAAAGAAAGGGCCTGGCCATGAGCCCGAGGCAGGTGGGCCTTGTGGACAGCCCAGTGAATCTAGGCCTGCAAAGGAGCCCAATATGGCCAGAGGACCAAGGCCAGCACTGGTAGACTACATGAGTGATGTAGACACGGATGGTGATGATATTATATGAGAGTATAAATCTGAGGAGCTGCATACACCCGTTTCTTCTGAGGATGAGGGAAATAAACATCAGTGGCCTGAGTTCAATGACCAATATAGTTTCGGAGAGGGAAGATTTGAGCTTGGAACAAGGTTTGCAACAATTGAGAGGTTCAAAGAGGTTGTAAAGGATACCTTCATTGCTAAAGGTCGGGAGTTGGTTTGGATCAAGAATGATAGGAAAAGAGTTAGGGTTGGGTGCAAGGACGAAGAGTGTGGTTGAATTGCCCACTTGTCATACAACCGTCAGTTACAATGCTTCCAAGTCAAGACTTATATAAACGAGCACACTTGTGCAAGAGACCTTGGAAGCAACGCCGCTGATCAACACTGGATCAGTAAAAAGGTGGAGAAAAGGATGGCAACGCACCCGCATATGACAACTCATGAAGCTGTTGATTTTCTAAGAGAGGACTTTGACCTTACTGCACACCCAAAGATGGTGTATAAAGCTGTGAAGGAGGCAAGGGAGAGGATGATGGGTAACGAAAGGGAACAATATAGAAAATTGAGGGATTACTTATTAGAGATACATAGAAGTAACCCTAGGTCTTCTGCATTGCTAGACCTGATTCCTCAGCCTCAAGCACCCCCTATGTTTGACAAGTTGTATATTTGTTTTGAGGCCTGTAAGTAGGGATTCAAGAGTAGCTGCAGACCATTGATCCACCTAGACGGAGCATTTCTTAAAACATACCATGGGAGACAACTACTTTTTGCTATTGCACAGGATGCAAACAACCAGTTCTACGTGGTTGCATACGCAGTTGCAAGATCCGAAAGCAAAGAATCATGGAAGTGGTTCCTAACATTATTACAGGAGGATATTGGTGATGTTGGCAACCACGGTTGGAATTTTATGTCAGATCAACAGAAGGTTAGTTTCCTTTTTGTCATTCTCAGTTTCTTGCCTGAGTCATTTGCTGGTTTATATATTTTTGTAAACATGGCTTGATGCCTTTCATTTTTAACATGATGTGCATTTTCTTAGTTTAAGCATGTTGTGAATCAAAGTTGCTGTGAATCATTGGGAGTGTTTACACTAAGTAGATACATCTTATGAAATACCTCATCTCAAAGTGTGGAACAGAGTCCCCCTGCTGCTACGGACCCTCCTCATGTTGAACAAAATTCTGCTAATCATTCAGTTGCTAATGAGGTATGGATTTTGGTGGTATTTCATTGTTGTTGATTGCTGGTTTCATTGCATTCACACTTGTTTCGACCTTCATGCAGGGTAATTCGAATGCAAACGCTACAACGATCCCTGAGCAAGAATCTGGACCCTCAGTAGCAGCGGCTGCAACACGTCCAATGCCTCCGAAAGCACCATTCAGGACCCCAGCCCAGTCTTCATCTCGTCCTGCACCAAGGCCATTTAGGCCTAAGCAAACAGTTAGGAGGAAGCCTTTGACAAATAAACCCTCGAAGCCGGTGCCACCTCCCCAGAGTGAACAGCATCTCCCTTCTCCACAACAACCAACTACATCAGGAGCATCTCCACAGAGTTTGGCAGCAGCAGGCAAAGCAACCCAACGACTGTTTAAGTTCATCCCCACTCCATGACTAAACAAGCTAACTAGTTAATGCTACATGTTTAGACTTTAGTCATGGCATCAATATCTTTTTGGAAAACACTGTTGTTTTACAAAGCAACTCTTTTTGGAAACAATGTGATTATGTATAGCTTGCAGGCTTAACTTATGCCTTACTTAGGCAGTAGATATGTTATTGACTTCTTTTGTAATACATGAACAACTCTTTGCTGAGATTAATTTATGCTTTACATATATAATCATATCTCTAAATAATTATGCCATTAACTTGCTTAGGGCAATCACTTTGCTTAATATATCATAATTTAGCTTACAATATTTTTGTTCAAACAGCATACAACAAAATGGAAACTCGTCCCATACTACATTACATCATTTTTTTTACCTACTTTTCAGCCAAGTTTGGCAATAACAGAAGCAAAAATTACAGAAATCACTGCAAGAATAACCAAATACAGATTAACATTCTTCTTCCTCTCTAGATGCAACACCTTCTTCTCCAAATCAACCAGTTTCTGTTCCACTACCTTCTTCCCCAGATACACCTTCAGATCATCAACCTCGTTCTCCGTAACAAATTTTTCAAGGACTCTTATTGTTGAAACATGGTCATCCAGCCATAAGAAGAACTTGCAGTGACTGGGATTTTTCAGCTGCATGTTCATCATTCCAAAACAAACAAAACATAACTAACTCCCGTCTAATCAAACTGACCAAATAAAATCACCAACATACCTTAAAGAATGGACATCCAAAGAACAATCTATTGGGGTTCGTCATCGTCCTCGATTTGTACAATATGGCGTACACCCCGTATTTGCACGTCGGAGCAATCTTGTCCTTCTTCTCTGCAGCTTCCACGCATTTCACGGTTGGCGGCAGTGGAACGCGTCGTGTGCTGGATGAAGCTCCGTCACTACCCATTTAAGACTGCACAACACCACCACCCACAAACACTCACAGAACTTAACAACGGTAATGGCGAACGAGTTCCATTTGAACAAATAAGGTAAACAAAAAAACGACGTCATCTTTCCATCCAGGGACCCATTTGTCCCTAACTTCAATCCACCTTTATTACATGTGCACCGTAACGGTGGTCTAGGTTTAACACACGCCAACTCAGCGACACATCACCCCTCTCCGTTATGTCTGGGAGAGCATTTTGCACGAAAGGATCTATCCGTCACACGTTTTGAATAGTGAGGGGCATTTTTGTATTTTTAGATCGTGAGAGACGAATATGTCCACAATTTAAAAGGTCAGGGACTAATTTGTCTTTTTTCCAAATTTTTATTATTAAATAAAATTTTATATTATTAAAAATATTATTAATAAATAATTAATGATTACAAATTATAAAATCTAATAGTTGCTAGCATTCCTAAAAAAACCCAAAACAAATATTTGCCCAAGGTTACTTTTCACATTAGATGAAATCAGACAACTCTTTATAGAAATTGAGATCCATATCCTCCCGAATAAATGGGAACGAGACAGGAGAGAGATTTTCACTCTACACAAGAATTCTTAAATAAAGATATACAAACAGATAATGAGAATATTAAATAATGTGAATAATAGATATGTTGGATATTTAATTTATTTAATAATGCTAGAGAACCAAGAGGATATTAGCCAAAAATTAGCCAAATACCTTTGGGTAAATCCAAAATCTCTACGAGTTAATATATATAGATGTTTCTTCTGCTAAATATTAGAATGTTTCTTTTTCATACTAAATGGATGTTCTTTTATATATTTTTCGAATTTTTTTGTATTGCAAATGTGAATGTCTCTATTTCTTTAAAAATTTCATAATTTTTTTAAAATTTTATAGATATTTAATTATTTTTGTTAAAATATAACTGGATATTTCTTTTGTTAAGTATTAGGATGTTTTTTTTATATTAAATGAATATTTTTTTTTATATTTCTGTAATTGTTCAAGGACAATTCGTGCTCCACTACTCCTTTTGGCTAAGATCAAGTGTGTAGTTTGCAATCTCTTTAATCATCAAAACGGCACCTAATATCCCAAAACGCAAAGAGCAATATCGTGATGATGCTGCTACCGTGCGACTACTACGACTCCAAAACGGCAGTTCTCTTTTGCCGCGCCGACTCTGCCAAGCTCTGCATCTCATGTGACCAGCACGTGCACTCTGCCAACGCCCTCTCACTCAAGCACGTGCGCTCTCAGATTTGCAATAACTGCCGCAACGAACCTGCCACCGTGCGATACGCCACCAACAATCTCGTCCTCTGCAACGACTGCGACTCCGACACACACAACAGTTCCACCATCGCTTCCTCCCTCCACACCCACCACCGCCTCCATGGCTTCTCCGGCTGTCCCCCCGCCCTCGAAATCGCCGCCGCCTTAGGGATCGAGCTCAAGTTCAACTCCAACTACAACAGCGGCTCCGGTAATACATCCAGTTCACGAAAGGAAAGTGGTTCTTGTCGACGGTGGCGAATCCGACGAGCCAGATGTCGGTGATAGAAGAAGAGTGGGTCGCGGTGGGGAGACGGAGAGAGTCTGACGGTGAGAGAGAGGGGTCTGTGTGTGTGATTGTTGGAGGTGGGTAGGTTAATGTGAGAGAGAAGATGAAGGTTTTTATTAGGGGTGTTCATGGGCCGGGTGAAACCGGGTTTGATGTGACCCAGATCCGGTCCGAAATATATACCGGGCCTATTTGTTAGACCCGAACCCAGCCCTAGACCCTCTGAAACCTACACACTTTTGGGCCACGATTATACCGGGTAAAAACCGGGCCGTTAACATTATCTTCTTGTAAGTTAGTATGTGAAAATATCCAAATTTCCAAGACTCCAACCATTATTTGACATGGTAAAATTCACTTAGAAAAATATAATAAGAACCAACCTTTCCCTAAAATTAAAGCATAACCACAATCAATACTAATATTGTCTAATAACACCAAATATTTAAATCAATACAAATAACACAACATTATACATTAGTCTAAAGTCTATGCATTTTAAATATAAAACATTAACTTATAGTCTTATAATTCACTACTAGAAATAGGGCTTTTTCGGACGAATTTTGAGACGAAATTGAAATAAATTTCGAACAAATTAGAGACAAATTTTTTCTTTCAAACAAAATTGGGACGAATTTTTTTTGTCCCAAAAAGCCTTGTTGCTAATTTAAATTTTGTCTGAAATTTTGTCCGAATTTTTTTTCAGACGATTTTGTGACAGATTTCGAATAGGCATTTATCTGCTAGATTTCTAACTATTATGATGTATTTTAGACGAATTTCAGACTGATTGGCCAACATAAAAACAACGTATTTCAGACAAATTTCAAACATAAAAATATTAATTTTTAGACAAATTTCAAACAAAAAATATACTTTATTTCAGACAAATTTCTAACGAATTTAGTCAAATATAACAAATTTTAGACAAATCAAATATTTCTTTTCAATTAAATTTCAGATAAATTTAATTTAAAAGAATTTACGTATTTGAAACAAATTTCATACAAAACAAAAAATTATTTTCGCACAAATTTTCTAAAAATTTAATATAATATTTCAAATAATTTTTATACAAAATAATTTACTATTTAATAGATAAATATTTTAAAAAATAAATTGTATTCGATCCGCTTTCTATATTAAGACCATCATAATCATTTTTTCATATTACATCATCCAAATTATAAACATATAATAAAATCATAAAAAAGTTAATTACCATAAAAGAGTTAAAAAAATATTTATTATTAAAATACTTTTGTCCATAAATGTAATCAAACTAAAATAAGAAAAAAAATACTTAAACTAAAACAAAGAAAGCCTTTAAAAATGTCAAATATCATGAATAAAATAAAATGTACTAACTAATTCACTTAAAAATTCCTTAATCTAAATCAGAAAAGCCATATACTCTAAATATCAATCACTTATGTTATCATCACTAGAGCCTGTCCCAAGCCCATTTTCCGTAGGATCAGACAAGGTTGAAGGAAGTGGGAGATTCAACTTTTTATACAAAGCATGAATTGTCTTTTCAATAGAACCAATTCTTTTCTGTTGAACTTTTAGTTGACGTCCTTGATCTTTTAACTTGTGCTCAACATCTTTCAACTTAACATTTTGCTCTTCATTGATCATTTCTTGCTCCTTTGCCTTTTCTTTCCACATGTGAAGTTCTTGCTCAATATTTAGATTGTCTTTGGATGTCTCTGAACAATTTCTGGAATCCAACTTTGAAGAGAGATCTAAACCAGAAGAACCTAAACCAAAAGCAACTTTCTTTTTTCCCTTTGTCACAACTTCATTCCAAATAGTATAATCATCTGATATATCTAGGCCTTCCTTAGATGCCTCAACATCTCCCTCATTATCCAAGGATAAAGCTACTTGAGAAAGTTATGTCTTTCGCTTTTTGAATTCACCCTACAAAATCAATTCATGTTAATCGCAACTAAATATGCCATGAACAAATATTAACATATAGTAAAAATTAGCAGTTGAAAAAAACAAAAAGAAGAATAAATTAGCATCACATACAATAACTTTCTCAGATAAAGTATAAAATTATTGTACGAACAACTCATGATTTGTGAATTTAATATGATTTAATTTCAAATAAATATCTAAGTGTAATATAATTTTCACAAAATAATAGGCACTTTGAATTACAAACTTAAACGCTTAAAAAGTATACACTTTTTCAACCTCTCATCTAGTTTTGTAAATTGCAACCGTCATGGCCGGCAAGTTGACTAACAAAAAGCAATTCATTAAGAAATAAAATATTTACAATGTGAACAATTTCTCAATTAATTTGCGGTTTCTCTATTAAATTACATCGGAAAATAATTCATTAACTCAGACATTCACCCAACTGCACTTGCACTACTTTATTTTTTCTTATTCCTCTGCTATGCTTCCATGGGCTCATAAAATTCTCTTAATTTAAATTTCAGATCATTCAAAAGTATAAGTACAAATTGCATGATTCTTTTTCTCTGTTATTATTAAGACATGAAGTGTGTTTGGGAGTTATGAGGAAAGGAGAGGTAAGATTAAGGGTAAGATGAATTATATTAGGGATTAACATGGCACTTGTTTGAGAGTTTAAAATAGACTGATGCTGGGTTATGAAATCTCTATTTTGAGTGAACTATAAAAGTAATTAGATGAAAATTGTTGGGGGAAGTATAAGCCTTCTTCCCTCTCTTCTCTTAAATCTTACTTACAAGCATACACACCCTAAGGAATGTCTTGTCTGAAGTAGAAAGGCCATTGATTGAATTTTTAAAAAGAGGACTGAAAGATAAGCAAAAGATATGAGAATAGCCTCCCTCTTTACTAGTGAAACCTCATGGGTCTTATGTTATTGAGATTCGGTGATGAGTGATGACACCGGAAAATACGAGCGGTTTTAAGCCATTATTTTTAGATTTTCACTACAGCAAATTTCAGAAAATTTATTAGTGTCCAAGCCATTTAGTCTTTATAGTAGCTACAACATATAAATCGAATGCAAAGCATCACATAGGTATTCAATCAAACATGTGGTGTGCAATTCAGAAATAGAGCATAATCAAGCAATTTTCAGCAGCATTCAACCCATAACAGTCATAATCCAATACTTGCAACTTAACAAAGATCTAATAAACTAATTCTAACCTATCTTAACCACTTAAATCCACTAACAACATGCAAATTCTAACTAACTAACTAATTAAAGAAAATAGACTGGAAAGCAGAGCAAAGAGAGAACCTGAGGTGATGACTAGGGTTCTTGAAGCAAAGACAGGAAAAAAGAATGCAGTGGTACTATGTTATTGCCACTGCTGGAGGTGCAGTGACAATGACGCCAAAAAGGAGGAGCTGGGCTGAGCTCCTAGTTGCTAAGGGAGAAGACGAACGTCGCTGAATGAGGGTGAGAAAAGAGATTTTCAGTAGCATTATATCCATAACAGCATTCAAACCAAATTAAAATTAGGAAATGTTAAGTTAAAAAAAGCATAAAACATAATATAAGGTTGGAAGTGCATAAAAAGAACAAATTACAAAATCTTATTCAGCCACAGAACACAAAAAAAGTTTATATTTTCCACCTTTTTGAGAATTTTTCAAAATAACATACACCTTTGTAATTATCAAGACAACAAAAATAACTCATCAACATTTTTTTTAGCATAATAAAGTTTTAATTATCAAAATCAAGAATTAGACAGCAACATTAGAACCAGAGTAAGAAAATTTTTCCTAGGCATGATATTTATTTTTCCTACTGTTACTTTGATAATTAAAATTTTTAAATATATTGTACAAAATGTCATCAAATCACATTCATAGCACATCTAAACCTTGGTGGCTTCAGGTTATAATATCAAACTAAATTATATATAAATTAATTATGACCTATTTATAAGTTTTAAAGTTTTCTATCATTATGGATACTAGACTAGTAATTACAACTTGTTTTCAAAAGAAAAGAAATTAGACCTCTGGTTCAGCCACCAACCACCAATCTAGCTATTTGGCATTCTAAATTCAATAAAGTATTGAGTATTGATTATTGTAACTCAAATTAGGAATAAGAAAATGATATACAGTTAGAATGCTAACAATTTAAAATCATATATCATATCATCATACCTATTTACCGAGGAATCTGATCACACACAAACACTTCATCATCATTCACACTCCTTCATTTACCCAAACACTACCATTACCACACAAACACTTTATTGTCATTCACACAGTCACAATTGCATATACATACAAAATTGTTTCTGGTACAAGCAAATTAAGGATCCAGAATGTTAATTAGTTCATTCTGTTGTAAAGTAACAAGGTTTAATCACAAAACTAGAAGATATCGACAACATATATTCTTAACAGATTAGGTTATCAACATTCAATAATCAATTAATCACAAATCAAGACATCAAGAGGCAAAAAAACCAGAAGAGAGGAGATCGGTGAAGGGCTCTGACTGGCAGCGAGAGAGAGTATAGAGGAAGCGACCGAGACTTGGTGAGCAGAGAGCACAGAAGCGGCGGAAAGGCACAGAACACCAAAGCGAGAGACTACATCAAGAACAACAACACAGGTCAAAACACAAGCATTTAGCAAATAAACAAAACACAAGCATTTAGCAAATTAATTCAGCAAACTAAAAAGGAAATAAATAAACACAAGCATTTAGCAAATTAAATAAATATAGCCTTGACTACATCTCTTATTATCTTATTGAGAGTGACACATGCTTATCTCTAATGCACCAAACTTGCCTTCAAATTCCCATTTTATCATCCTACTTCCACGTAGAGATGGCAACGGGTCCTCATGGAGGCGGGGACATGCAAATACCCTCCCTGTCCCCACGATAGGGACCCCATCCGCTGGATATCCGGATTTTTGCGAATTTAAAAAAAAATCTAAAAAATAAAAAAAGAAAGAAAAAATTGAAAAAGAAAAAGATAATCCTCAAGGTAATATATGTTCTTCTTTAATATTAAATATAAGCTTGCTGATTAAATTATATTAAGAATCAGGGTAATATATGTTCTCTTCTCTTTATCAATTATAACAACATTAGTACTGGTCTTTCTTAAAAGAACCAACTAAAAAAAGAAAATATAACATAATTAAAATAAAGATATTAAAATGAGTCAAGGCAACACCAAATCATATGAATTGCGGCAAGTTCTTCTTTAATATCTACATTGCATATACAAAACTTCAAGATACAAATATGCATGACAACGATAAATTCAAATTCAACAATGGAACAAGATTAGTTGTTACTTAAACACTACCATTACCACACACAAATACTTCATTGTCATTATATATCAAAACAATTTACATGAGATAGGCTAAAAAATATATCCTTATATATCAAAACTATAGTAAATTTCATAAAACATCATGAAAATTATGTTTGAAAACCAAACCACAGGCACCACTTCTACAATTCTTATTAATTATTCGTTATTTTTTGCCTATAAACACTTCTACAAGTAAAAAACACACTAAATCATAAAACAACAACAAATTAAAGAATCAGATTCCAAAATGAAAGAACATATAATAATATCTTATTGTTTGAAACAAGAGAAATGGTCCTTTACTCCAGGAACATGCATATTCTCAAAACCGCCAAAAACTTCTTTTCTATTTATATGCCTTTTGGCTTATTCAAAATAAAACCACATTCTGGGTACTATCAATTCCACTCCCTGATTGGAAAGGTAAATTTTTTTCCTATTCTATTCACATACACAAATGTATATCAAGAGCTGATCGATCATATTCCTCAAGCATAATTTTATAGATTTTAATTTGTCATTGTTTTTATATTTGCAGTATTGTTGCATAATTTTGAGAATCAATGTTGACTGCAATGCTTGCTGCCAAAAATTAAGGAGAATTATTCTAAGGATGAAAGGTAAAAGGATTGTACTAATTAAAGAGAAAATTGACATTAAAAATAGGAAAAGCATGCATAAATAAAGGGAAAAAAAAACCCCAATTCAAGCTATCAGAGGACGCACAAAAATTAGCAATGAAGAAAGGAAATTAACAATAAACAATGAAGAAAGGAAATTAACAATGAAAAAAAGAAATTTTTGATAAACAAAGCTGAGTAACAATCACTACTCACAAAAATTAGAACCTGGCAGTGGCAGAGCACGCACAGAGAGAAGAAGAAAACAAGGGCAATCCAGCGAAGCTAGAGGGTGGAGGTCGCCTCAGGTGCGGTGTTTGAGGCTGGCGGGGGTGCGGGTTCTGAGACCGGCGGAGGCGCCCACATGCAGGAGGCAGAGCAGTTGTTCGTGATTGAAAGCTGTTACTTGAAGCGCGAGTCACGATGGTGGAGGTGGTCTGAGGTGCGGGATAGGAGGTTGGAATGGTGGATGTCTGAGACCAGAGGTTCGAAGGTCTGAGAGTGTGAGGAGTTGTAGCGTCGAGCGCGAAGCACCAGCGGCGACCACAGACGGGAGGCAGAGCACGCAGAAGGAGCGCGAAGCACAAGCGGCAGAACATGAAGTAGGAGGGAGGAGATCAAGAACTGACCCTAAAGCAAAAATTGAGGGTTCTGATGAAAAAAGTTGGATTTTTGATAAGGTAACCTAGATGTGATACATGGAAGAAGGCACTCAAAAACTGAAATCCCCTGAAACCAAAAGGCGGTTCTGAGTAAAGTTTTAATTTTTTGGCGCAAAGTAAATCAGTGGCTTTGGAATAACTATATATAACAAATTTTAAAATTAAAATTATATCTAATTTTTACTAACAAGGTGCAAGGTCTGAGATCGAAGGATCGGAGGCGGCCACAGATAGGAGGTAGAGTAGTGTGAGCGAGTTAGGGCTCTGTAACCTATGACTGCAAAGCACGAGAGAAGGTGGAGGACGCCTGAGTTGTGAGGTCAAAGGCTGGCTAGAGTGCGACCCGGAAGATCGGCGGTAGCCATAGGCAGGAGGTAGAGCAGTGTGAGTATGTGAGGGCTCTGTAAACTGTGAGGCAGAGCAGTTTTTGAGAAGGAGGTCAAAAATTGAAACCAAAAGGACGGTTTTGAATAAAGTTTGGCTTTTTGGTGTAGAGTAAAGAGGTGGCTTTGAAACAACTACATATATTTTAAATTTAATTTTGAATTATTTGAATTAAGTTATGTTTTTGAATCTTTATAATATAATCTTTAAAGATAAATATTTAGTAAAATCAAAATTTGAAATTAAATATCCCTTTTACATTAATAGATAAGATAGATAAGATAAGATAACTGCCTCGAATTATATAAAGAAAAGTCAGAGATTCTTCAGTTACGTTCTTCATTCCACACACATATACTTTATAAATCCATTCTTACTTGAGTATCGGAGTGTCCTTGCCAAGTATCCCACCCCGTCGCTCCAGTCAGACAATCCAACAACTGTTTCGACTCACAAATCCCTAATCCATCTTACAACTCATACCAGAGACTTTTAAATAAGTAATTTTTCTCTAATTTCTTTATAGTGTTTATATAATTCTTGTATGTGTGACACAATTTATTTTTTTATATTTTTAAAAATGTTAACGGATAGAACACTTTTTAAATTTTAATAAAAAAATTAAAAAAAAAAACTTTTAAGTGGTCAACATTTTTTTATTGTTTTAATCTTATATATAAAATAATACTATTTACTATCTAATTTTTGTATTTTCTATATTAAATAGAAATTTTAATTTTCTAACATTTTCCATTAAATTAATGTCAAATATAAATTTGTGTCTAAACAAAATTGTATCCCGATGAAGAATTGATTCATATATACATAACGTATTAGTTATATCGTTTTCTTCTTCTCAGCATCACTTTATAGGTGCTTTATGTTTGTATATAAAAATCTATATGTGATAAACATTATTTCAAAAAGCTTAATGATTAATTTAACCCGTAAGTTTTTAGATTAAATTTAAAGGTTCATGAAAAATCCCTACTTATTAAAACGGTTTAATTATATGCATCTCGATGTTACGGTGATGCTAGTTATATTATTGTCATACAAAAAACTTTACTAACGTATTACTAAGATATATATTTTGCAAACAAAAGGAAACATATATGAAAGTTTTCATAGATAAAAATTATTACATGATTTGATTATAAATGCCATAAGAAATCAAAAGTCAAATTTTTGTGTGTATATATATAATCTTAATTTCTTTTATTTTGTGTTTTCTAACAATATTTTTAAGATATTTGTTCACCAAACTCCTTAAAATATATAATAAAAATAATAAAAATATGTTTTGATGATTTATTTTTAAAATGTATTTTTTAATATTTTAAAATATAAAATTATAATTTTATTAAATGTATGTTTTTAGTTATTTAATTTTTTATTAAGTTAACAATTTATTTTTATATAATATCAAATATGAAATATATTTGTTGAATTTATAGTCAATTTAGTTCTAAAATTTAGGATTGAATAAGTATATTTGTTAAATTTTTTTATTTAGTACTGAGTACGTACTACCTGAATTAAAAGAGTTATGGTGAATAATAGATTAATTTACTAGTCTTATATTTTAATGGTTGATCTATAATGATTCAATTAATTATTTTAAGATGGTAATTTATTTCATATTTGATATTATATAAAAATAAATTATTAACTTAATAAAAAATTAAATAATTTTTTATTTTTTAAAATATTAAAAAATTTATTTTAAAAATAAACTAACTAAATTTCATGGTAGTCCCACTAAAAGTACCCATTTCGTTGGCGCCAGGCACAAAATGGCTTCCCCCACCAGAAGTTCCAATTCGTGTGCTCCCCTCTTGAGATGACGACTAAATCCATTTCGCGGGTGCTTTGGGAACAATGGCACTGCGCATTTCTGTAAAGCTTTCTCTGCATGCGTATTATGGGAATTAATATATTTTATTTACTTATTTATCTAAAAAAGCCTTCATAAATAAGCACTAACGTACCTATTAATCCAATTTTTAAAAATATGTATAATAATAAACAAGGTATTAATTGGTATGATCATTATTTCATATTTTGATCGAGAGGTTTTGGAATTGAGAGGTGCAAACAAAAATTGTACTTTTTATAAGTTATCTATAATTAAGGTTATTTTAGGAAAAAGAAATTTTATTTTGGAATAGTAAAAATATTTGGGATAAATCATAGACTAATTTAAAATATAAATAATATTTTTATACTAAATTTTAAAAGTTTTCAATAAATATTTGAAATCTGTTTGAAAATTGATGAACTTTCAAACAGAATTTACAAATGATGCTATTTTTTCTCAAATTTGTGGGAAAAATTGTCTACTTCGAAGGGTTAGTTATAGTAAAAGCATTTAAGACTAATTATAGACAAATTTGTGATAGAATTAACATTTTTCAAAATGCGTCCCAAATCCGTCTGAAGTTATTGCGCATATTCAGATGGAATACGGACGAATTATAGTTTTTGTCCAAAATGTGTTGCTAATCTGTATGAAAATTTTGGCGCCATCTAAAAAAATTTGGCGCCAAAATTTGGAACAAAATTTAGATAAATTTAGGACAGAATATATTATTTCAATATCTCCACTAAAAATTGTTCAACATTTGTCTCAAATTTGTTCGAAATGAAAAAGTCATTCAGACGGAATAAATTTCGTTTGAAAAAACCCTATTTTTAGTAGTGTAATGACTAATAACACAAAATATTAAGATTTACAATACTTAAATTCCACATAAGAATAGCCATCATCCATCACTAATAATACAAAATATTATTTGTGTATAATGACCAGGACACCGGGCCGAGTTCGGGTGACCCGAGCTATGACCCGGACCCGACCCAAAATAATGACCGGGTCTATTTTTGAGACCCTTATCCGACCCTAGACCCAGTGAAATCATACCAAATTAGCCCTTAAAAGATTCGGGACCGGACCGGGTCTTCGGGCTGGACCTTCGGGGCGGGTCGGACCACGAACACCCTTAGTTTTTATAGGTTTTAATTAGGTTTACTTAATCAATTTTAAATTTTTAAAATTTTGAATTTAAAAATTTAAAATTAATTATTAATATAATTATAATTAATTAAGTTGTTCCATTTTTGGCTGATTAGGAGTTGGTTCCATATACTTTTCCTAATTTAATAGATATGCAGATGATTATGTTGATTATTCTTAATTGGATAGTTATTCTTTTTTATTCGATTTACTCATGCACAGTTAACAATGACTGAATGTTCAATTTACTAGGTGTGCGAATGGTTATCCTAATGTTAAGATTTAGGAAGTAATTTAGAGTTGGAGTGTTTTTTTTTTTACTTTATTACCTCAATTCTAGAACTCATTGTTCATCTTATTTACAAAAGTCATGGTCTACCTAACAACTATTTTTTTTAATTTTTAACTTCAATAAAATTGTTTAAAATAATATTTGTCAATAGAACTATTTTTATTTTAAAAAATAAGTCACATAATTTGAGTAAATATACGAAATTATAAAATAAAATAAATAAAGTTAATAACTAAAAGAAGAATAAAAATAAAAAAATATTTGAAAATTCTATAATTATTAATTTTATAATAGTAATCACTCTTTTATTTAATAAAAAAAGAAAAATAAAAATTTTCGACCCAGCAGACCGCACTGCTCCGTCCCTCCAAAACCCGCCAATTTGGCGGTTCGAGTTTGACGAATTTTTTTAATTTGACGGGTTCCAAATCCTAGTCCAACCGGTTATTTTTAGTGGGTTTAGCGAGTCGGTTCAACGAGTTCAACCCATTTTGCCACCTCAAATAGTTTTTAAACAAGTCCAACTAAATTCCTCTTAGAGCCCGTTTGGAAACAGCAGAAGTTATTTTTTTTTTTTTTTTTACTTTTGAATTATAAAAAAGTCACAGTATGCATATTTGGCACCATTTAAAAAAAGCTTTTAAGTTTTAACTTTTTAAAAAGTTAATTCACAACTTTTTGAAAAAGTAGAAATATATAACTTCTTCTTTTCGATAAGTCATTTTATCATTTTCCTAAAAAAAAAATTGACTTCAAAACAAAAAGATCTACTTTCATTCTTGGTTATGTGAAAAATGTTTTCTGTTTCTACTAGAAATACTGGCCTTCCACCGCCATTTTCATGCAAGGTTCCATCTGTTAGAAGCACTGACCTTCCACCATTATTTTCAGGCAATGTTCCACTAAAAGTATTGGCCCCTCTACCACCATAATTCATTTGCTGAAAGTATTGACCCTCTACCATAATTTTAAAATAATGTTCCATCTGAACCACCTAATGTATATATTCTTTCCATTTTTTTATCATTTTACCACTCTATTTTTATTATTAAATTTGTATTTAACACTGTGTGTGATATGAAATCTTAGTTTTAATTTTAAATGAGGAGATTAATAGGAGTAAAAATAAAAAATAAAAAACAAGAACAAAATATACATTGACACACATTTTATATTTATTTTTTATTTTCACCTACTATATCATATACATAATAAAACAACAAACACTAACTACACAATAATTTCTTTGACATTGTCATCAAGATTATTGTGAATTAAAATTTTATTACTATTTACCACATACAAAAATATGTGAAGGTGAAGTATTACATGACAAGAACCAATTATCTAAAAAATAGAACTAATAAGAGAACAAATAAAAAATCAATTCGCGAAACAATTGTAATTTTAGTGATTAGAATATATAAAATCATTATTTTTTTAAAATAAATATTTTTATAATTAAAAATTTAAATACAAAATAACTTATTTATAAATTACTGTTAATAAAAAGTCCTTCTCATTTAAACTCCCTTCAAAACAACGTGCGAACTTTTTTCTTAGTACACGAATTTTATCTACGTTAATTGTCTTTTCTTTCTTTGTTTTTGCGTTTTCTTTTTTCCTCTTCTCCTTTTGGTATTCTTCTCTTCCTCCATCCTTTTTTTCAGCATATCATCATCATCATGCATCTTCCTTTTTATTTTGTTTTTCTTATTTCTCTATTTTTTTTCTCTCTCAAAAGAACAATAACAAAAGAAAAAACAATGATGCAACAATATTTAAGTCTTTATTATAGATAAAATATCTATTAACATTTCAGAAATTCAATAAAATAAAAGATAGATATATATAAACTAAAAAAAACATTTATTTTATGTTATAGACAATATGTCATGAAAAAAATTTTGTATTATTTTTGAAAAATTATATTTTTTAAAAATTTATGTGCTGAACTCTAAAATAATTTAAAATTAGAAATATATATAAATAATTTTTTATATTTTTGTAATTTCATGTTATGTTTTTTAACTAATGAATTATAAATTTTTATTTTTTAACTTAGATTATGTATGTCAATTATCTTGGGTTATATTTATTGTTTTGGATTTTTTTTTAAAGAAAATTCTATTAACACATGTATCCGATCTTAAGATTTGTCCTTAATTTCTCCTCAAAAATTAACAAATTAAAAAAGAACCCGTAGTGAATAATGTATTTGTAGAAAATTATTATCTGAGCAGACTTAAATTTGATAATAAGCAAGATTGAGAGAAACAAATAAGAGAAATGTGAGATGAATTTTTTATTGTGCAAAACTAAAAATGGTGAATCCTAAGTGCAAAGATAATTTACAAGGCTTATATACTCCCCTCACAAACAATCTCAGCCACAAGATTAAATAACATTCCTAATTATCTTTTTCTCTTCTGGTAATGATAACTCTTCAATAAAATTTAATTTTTTTTTTCATATTTATAGAAATTAATTATTTTAGTTTTAAATAATTTTAATAAAATATTTGTCTTTTATTTTATTTTATTTAGTTTTATTTAATTTAAATTAACTTTTATTCCATTATTTTCTTTTCTCGGTTGTAGGCACAAAAAGGCAAAAATAAAACTAAAAAACTAATATATATGACAACTTATTCTTTACTTACCCTTCATACTATTTCTACCAATTCACTCGATTATGGCTTACTATCTATGAAGAATTTTATTATTCTTTCAATCAGTCCATCTTTATAATATTTTTTCATTGAAATTAAGAAGAATAACAACCAAATAAAAGATGGAGATTTATAACTAATGTGCTGATCATTTGAGTATAAAAGACCCACACAAAAGAAAAAATAAATAAATAAATAGAGGAGAAAAGGGAGGAATCAAAGAAAACACACAACATATTTAAATGTTGATTTAAAATTTCTCAAAGCAATGAAAGCATCGCTATAACAACCTAGAGCTAAATTCTTATCAACTATAATTATGTACTTCTTTCTCTTAACTTCAATTATGTTTTCCATTTTATTTTATTTTATTATGACCTAAATTTATTGGCTAAGACATTGATATAGCCCATTATGTGAATTGATAGATTATGAATTAATGTTATTCAATGATTTATGTTATCAATCATATGTGTTTATAATTGATCTTAATGCTTTTAGATACTTGATCAGCATTTAAATGATATGTTGATTTATAATGCACTTGAGAAAGAAATTGTAAATGAAGCTGCTGATTATAAACACCATAAATTGAGCGAAAATTAGAAAAAGACAAACGCAATTTGTGGTTAATATAAAAGTTTCACAAAAACATAATCCTTTATTCACATAAGTTGTAGTTAAGAGATTAGTACATTTATATGACTTTAATTAAGAGAGTTTCTTAATCTTGAGAAAGACTAAAAACTACATTAAGAAACTTGACCAATTTGAATTACAAATTACAACAATTAAATTGAATAGTTTTCCAAAGCCTGTGTTATAAGCATCTTCCTATGCTAAAGTCTGATCGCGCTCCCCATTGCCTCCAACTCTATTCTAGCGCCAATGTTAACAGAGGTAGGCGACCGTTCTGTTTTGTTGCGGCTTGGCTAACCCATCTGGAGTTTGATAGCATGATTTGGGATTACTAGAAGATTGAGAACTCTTGGAATATTTTTGTGAAAAACTTTTAGCAGGATCTTAAGGACTGGAATATGTTCGTTTTTTGGGATATTTTTTAAAAAAAAGACAAAAATTCTGCATAAACTTCAAGGTATTGCTAATTGTCTTTCTAACGGTAGCAACGATTTCCTCAAAGACTTACAGTTTCATTTATGAAAAGACTATGAGAAAGTTCTTGCTATAAGAGTTTTTATGGTACCAAAAATCTAGGAATAAATGGTTAAAATTTGGGGTTCGTAACACCAGATTTTTTCATGGCTTTACTATAATTAGAAGGAGAAAAAACAGGGCCCTTGCTCTTCAGAACGAATATGGCTCTTCGCTTACAAAGAAGAATGATCTTGAACAGCTTGCTTCTTCCTACTTTTCCAATTTACATCGAGATGACCAAGACACCTTTTGTTTTAAGGAATGAGTTTCCGACTCTCAATGATTTGGATCTGAATATTATCGGCTACAATGTGATGACTCATCATGAGATTAAAGATGCCTTATTTGGGATGGGAAGTCTAAAAGCTCCGGAAAGAGATGGTATTCAAGCAATCTTCTATCAACAACAATGGGATAGAGTCGGTATTGATCTCTACAACCTAGTGCAGAATATTTTTCAAAACTCCAGCAGTGTTGATGATCTTAATGAAACCCTTTTCACCCTTATTCCTAAATTGGAGCCTATTACTAGCCTCAAGCAGATGAGGCCAATAAACCTGTGCAATGTGTCATACAAGATTGTCACAAAGATCTTTATTAGTCGGATGAGGAGAGTTATGGAGAAACTAGTTTGACCCACCTAATATAGATTTGTGCCAAAAAGACATAATTTAGATAATATCATCATTGCTCAAGAAGTCATCCATTCTATGAGGAATAAAAAAAGGAAGAAAGACTAGAAGGCTATCAAGATTTACCTCAAGAAAGCCTATGACAAGTTGAAATGGTCTTTTGTGAAGGACATGTTGATTGATATTGGGTTCCCTGCCCATACTATTGAACTAATTCTGGCCTGTATCTCCACTGCTAGAATGAGAGTCCTTTGGAATGGAGAGAAACTACAAGAGTTCAAACCAACGAGAGTTATTCGTCAGAGCGATCTTATTTTTTCTTATATTTTTGTTTTGTACATTGAGCGCCTTTCCCAGTTGATCAATTATGTTGTCAACCACGGCTTTTAGAAGCTGATTTGCATCAAAAGAAAAGGACCTGCTCTATCCCATCTCTACTTCACAGATGACTTAATTTTGTTTATTGAAGTAAGTTTGGAACAGGCATATATTATCAATAGATGTCTTAATGCCTTCTGTGATAGCTCCGGCCAGAGAGTTAGCCAAGAAAAAAATTGAGTTTTCTTCTCCAAGAATGTAGAAAACATGGTCAGAGAAGAGATAAGTAATGCTTTTTTCTAGAACTAACAATTTGGGAAAGTATCTTGAGGCTCCTCTCTATCATACTAAGGTCTTGCACACCACCTTTGGTGAGATCATTAACAAGCTCAATACCAGACTCAATTCGTGGAAGGCTTCCTCCTTATCATTAGCAGGGTGATATACCTTGGTGAATTCTGTCCTATCTACTACTCCCTCTTATACTATACAAACTGCACCTTACTCTCTACTATTACTTGTAACTTCATTGATCGTAAATGCAAGAATTTTCTCTGGAGAGAAACAGAAGAAACGAAAATGATACATCTTCTTAGCTGGAAAAAAGTGGGCAATCCTAAAAAGAATGGTGGCTTGGGGACTTAACATGCTAGCATGCTGAACCAAGCTTTCATGATAAAGGTTGGATGAGGGCTCATCGAAAGAAAGGATGCCTTATGGACAAGAGTTTTGAGATCGAAATATAGTGCGGGTGATGATATCATGCCTAGAGTGGAACGAAAGCAAGCAATTCTAACCTGTAGAAGAGTGTCTATGCAAGTTGGGAGCATGTTGAAAATAACACTATTTAGCGAATAAAAAATGGTTCGAGAATAAAGTTTTGGGAGCACAACTGGGTGCCAAATCTGGGACGGCTAGCCACTCATGCCAATCAGGTAGGTTACAATAACATTGATTATGCTAGCTCTCTAATAGACTTTTTTACTATTTCAGGTACGGGTTTTTGTAATTTGGCGGGCTCCAAATCCTAGCCCGACCCACCTTTTTTAGCGGGTTTAGCGGATCGGCCCGACGGGCTCGACCCGTTTTGCCACCCCTAATTTCAGGTAATTGGGATATTGAGGGGATGAATGAGTGGTTACCAGAAAATATTGTCATCAAGATAGCTGCCTTGGCATCACTGTCACCTTGGAAGGATACAGATGAAGTTGTATGGGCTCTCACCTCAGATGGTTCTTTCAAGCTCAAGTCAGCGTATACAACTCTTCAGGATACCCAAGTCGCCTCTAACAGCATCTTTAACCTTGTTTGGAAATGGAAAGGGTAGGAACACATTTGTCTTTTCTTTGGCTGGTTACATACGATGCAATCCTAACAAACTCGGAAAGAAAGAGGTGCCACTTGACGATGGATGATTGCTGTTTCAGATGCAGAAATAGTACAGAAACCACCCTTCATGTCTTACGTGATTGCTTTTTTGCTAAGAAAGTTTTTTGGCAGAATGTTCTACCCCATGATCAAATTCCTTCCTTCCTTGGCTCTGATCTTCAGAATTGCCTTTCCAATAACCTTTCAAAGAGGACTAATTGGTCCAACCTTTTAGGAACTGCTGCTGTCCACCTTTGGTTTTGCTGCAACAAACTAGTTTTTGACAAAAAATTAATCTCTTCATCTTCGGCGATTATCCAGATCAAGTCTAAGCATGAGGAGTATCTGAGGGTCATGAATCTCTACTGGAGGTCGAATAAACTTGCTACAGACTCCAGCACCTTTATTTGATGGCTCCCCCCCTCTCAAGAGTGTGAGATTAAACTAAATGTTGATGGGTTATTCTTTGTTAATTAGAATAGTATAGCTTGTGGGGGAGTCTTTAGAAATCATTTGGGTAGATATATCATTGGCTACTCTTGTAATCTTGGCAGTTGCTCTATTATGCATGTGGAGTTGTAGGGAGTTGCGAGAGGTCTCCAGATTGCTACGGCCAACGGATTCCAATGCATTGTTGTTGAAACAGATTCTACCTCTACCCTCAATTTCGTGAAGAATGGATATGCTACAATTTATCCATGGGCGTCAATTCTAGCGGATATCAAGATCCATGCGGCTCGTCTCTCCCTTTCTAGTTGGTCTCATACTATTAGGGAGGCAAATTATGTTACGGACATTCTTGCCAAGAAAGGACAGAATCTTCTCTTTAGTCTTCACTTTTTTGAAGCACTCCCTTCTGATATTAAATTGACTCTTGATATGGATTGTATTGGTCTTTTCCGTTCTAGGGGTTCCTAGTTTTTTCCTTTTTTCTTTCTTTGTGTTTGGGGTCTCTGACCCCTTACTTCATCCAAAAAAAAAATTGAATAGCATTAAATCCAACATATGCAAGAGTCCATAATGTGGTGAAATTAAATGTCTTAGTAATAAATCAACTTGGGTTGGTCGGATGGTCAGCTCACTCGTCCGCTTAAGCAAGTGTGGGGGGTCGAATCCCACTTTGTGCATGCAGCAACTCATTGGCCAACAACAGACCTTTAAATGGAACTCCAATCTACGACGGATTGGTCTTTGGTCTAACAAGTTGAGAGATACCGTGGACAACCGAAAAAAAATGTTCTAGTAATTATAATTTATTGCATACAAGAAAGTTTTCTATTAATTACTCTTTTACTATTTATATTTTTACTGCATTCTATAGAACACAATCAAATCAACAATATAATTAAAATTTATCAATCCAAATAATAGTTAAAAAACCAAATTCAGTACTTGACAATTTCTCATGAGAATGATACTTCACTCATCATTTTATTTCTTAAAATGGATTATGTGCTTGCTAATTAGTGTCATATTCAAAGCACATCAGGAAACTTCTAACTATTTCTTCTAACAAATAACATAATATAATTTAGAGCTAATTAACTGAATTAGTTGTGACATAAACTAACTAATGACTATAGCTACTGTACTTGAGCTAGGTCACACTCTCCCTCTAGTTTAGATTGTATAAATTCATCAATCTAAACTTGTCAATGTTAAAAGAAAACGACTTTTAGTGGTAGAGGTTTTGTGAGAAATTAGTCTACAAACTGATTCTTTAGCTTATTGACATGAGATGAATCAAACCCAAAAGAAACTTCTCTTTTACAGTGCGATAGTTCACTTGTATATACTTAGTGCATTTATGGAAAATTAAATGGTTGGTTATGTGAATAGATGAGTGATTGTCGCAAAAAATGGTGATGAATTTCTATAATAAAAAACTTGTGAGAGACATAAAAAAATTATCTATTTTTTATTTTTATGTTTTTGTTCAAACTACGATTTTCATTGAGGGGAAGGTAGTTAAAGTGATTTAATTTTTTTTATTTAAGGAATATTTTCATTTTTTTGTAATTGCTTTTATTTTTTTTATAATTCAGTTTTCCCTTAAAAATAATTAATGTCATGTGTACAGGTGATTTTTAACTAGATGTTCGACTAAGTTAGATATTAAAACCACACAAAATTTGTTATATGTTAAAATAAAGATTATAGGATGAGACTTTGTTGGTTAATGGTTAATTAATATTAAGACATATGCTCCTCATATTTAGAATTAGAAAGACTAAACCACAAAAAATAATCATAAAAGATTAATTCGCTGACAAAAATAATCATAAAAGATCAGAACTTCTTAGATATCCACAATTGATTTGCTCCGTTTGTCAAAAGTGACCAACGTTAGAAGAATGTTGTTAAATTATACAATGTGACTACATCCATAACAACGTGACAAAAGGATGTCTTACGTGGATAAATTTTTTTTTTTGTTAAAATTACATTTATTTAGTTTATTTAAAAAAAATTATTACTCCTTCAAGCATTGAAATTAGACGAACAGTAAGATGTGTTACCCCTCCCTTTTGAGCGCCAAATGAATCATGTCCTAACAGAGCAGTTTTTTAGCTTCTTCTTCTCTAGCGTAATCCCATTGTGCTCTGATTCCATTCCTGCAACGACATTGGAGAGGAAAGTTGCTGCTTCTCCAACGGACCATGTTTAGAGGAGAGTGCTGTCACACTCGAAGGTTGTAAGAGGTAATAATTTCATAAACTAAGTGATTCGATAACTGTAACCTCTAAGTTATAAGAGTTGTTCGTTCAATGTGAAAAAATGTGTTCTGTTGTTGTGGTTATTTATGATAGGGTTTGATTTTGTGGTAACTTCATTATATTCTTGTTCCTCTATTTAAGCTGTATAATTTTTTATGGTTCGAATATTGTGGTAATTATTATTCTTGAAACCAAATTGATAGTGAAGTTAGGTACCATGATGGTTAGGGTTTGAGTAACTTGGAGTTTGTGAAATTGCCACTAATGGTGGATTTTTTATTCTTTTGCGTAGATGGCTACATTACATATCACTTTGGAGATATATCACAAAGAAAAATTTGAGAGACAAAAGATGAAAAACTGTGTATGTAGGTGGAGAGAAATCTGAAATTCGAAGGGTCAATGTTGATATTCTTAATGGATTTTTTTTTATCAATGACCTCCTTAGAGATATAAGATACACCATGATCAATGAATGATATTGGTTAGTGCCTGGAATGGAGCTTAATGGTGGTTTAAAGTTATCGAGGAATGATAAAGACATAATAGAGATGCATGAAGCTGCATTAAGGAATGATAGTAGGATTTGTGTATACACTGAGCACCCAATAAGCTTGCCAGAAGTTGTTGAAGAGGGTGATGGTAATGTTGCATCTCCTTCAAAGGTGAGAAAAAAGAGTTGTGCAAAGAGGACTCCAACTCCTAGAAAAAAAAAGTTACGAAGATGGCCAACACAACTGATCATTTCAAGGCCCAGCCCACCACACAATCAGGTACCAGGCCCAATAGCGAACTCAATCAACATCCCAATATACAACCCAACACAGCCCAATACACAAGCAAGGACATCATTATCACAAGGCAGAAATTTTCTTAGCCAACCCACCACAACCATGAGACAGTCAAGTAATCTCATACAGCAACAACAAGCCACAAATACCTTAAATTTACAACACAATTCTAGTTCTCAATCTTTTCATGCTGTCCCAACAACAACACCAGAGATACTGACACAATATATACCCCAAGCTTGTAATGAACCTCAATCTGAATCCTATCATGTTCTATTGCATTACTCAGCCCCAACCACCACTATCATCAAGTCAAAATGCTGAACACAATCAAGGTCCATCTCAACATGAAGTAAGAGAAGCAGAACAGGAGGAGCACTAGCAGACCTGAACCTACTGGACAAACTTTCAAACAAAACCCAAATCCTAAAAAGGCTCCAAGTATTTTTGTGCCAGTTGACGAGGCTGAAGAATATTCAGACCCTGAACCAGGATTACATTGTTATGAGTCTGAGGAGCTTTAAAGTTGTGCAGATTTGGATGAGGAACAACCAGAGGTCTTCCCACAAGATATTTACTAATATTTTTCAATGTTCCTTTGATTATTAGTAAGTTAGAAGTTAGAACAATAATTTAATTTTTTTTGAATTGAGTTGTTGTGTGCAAATTACTGTATGATGAATATTAACTAACTAGTGTTGTTCATTTATGATTATTTAAGTCAAAATTCAAAGGAAGTTGTGATGCCGGTTATGTTGCACATCAGTTATTATCCACTACAACTATTTTGTGCAGCATATTATTTATTATACCATTGATAATCATATGCTTCAATTTTTCCTACTACATAGGTAATGCTGATGCACCAGTTGGACAAGTTAGGCTTGAAGTAGGTATGGAGTTTGAATCTTTAGAGCAATTTAAGAGGGCGGTGAGAAAGTTTAATATCAATTTAGGGAGGAGTATTTTTTTTCCAAAGGTGGATAGTACAAGAGTGAAGGTGTTGTGTTGGGATGAGAACTGTCTTTGGCAGATATACTGTGCTAAGAGGAGTTATCCCCTAAGCTATCAGGTGAAAACATTTGTGAATGAGCATACTTGTTGCAGAGTTGTGCATAATCGGTCTGTTAATGGAAAGTGGGTTGTAGATGAGTTGGAGCAACAAATTAGAGTGCAACCAATGATGACTGTTCGAGAGGCTGAAGATTACTTTAAGAAAGAGTATGATGTTTTGTTGAGTGAAAGAAAATTTATAGATCGATGGCAAAGGCAAAAGAAAGAATTGAAGGTAGTGAGAGAGCACAATATGCAAGACTCCGAGAATATGTCATGAAAATTTTGAATACCAACCCAGGATCCACTGTGAATATATGCACCACACCAATGCCAGATTCAACTGTCTTATTCAGAAGAATATATATTTGCCTAGATGCGTGTAGAAAGGGCTTCCTTACTGGATGCAGACCGTTTATTAACTTGGATGGAACCTTCTTGAGAGGATACTATGGTGGACAACTATTGACGGCTATTAGTCAAGATGCGAATAATCACATTTACCCCATCGCATATGCTATTGTGGATTCGAAAACCAAAAACAACTGAAAATGGTTCCTTGAACTTTTGCAAGAAGATTTGGGTGATCAGAGGAATAACTATTGGACATTTATGTCAGATCAACAAAAGGTACAACATTTAAAGTGTTTATACATTTTTTTGCGTATAAACATGTCACCTGAAGTTACAAAGTGTTTATACATATTTTCAGGGTCTTATAAACATGTCACCTGAAGTTTAGGGGAAAGCCAATCATTACCCTCCTGGAAGAGATAAGGTGTTATGCCATGAGAATTTTGGCTAGAAATAAGAAGGAGTTGAGGGGATACAATGAACGGCTTTGTCTAGTACAACAGAGTAGATTGGAGAAAAATAAGAAAGAGAGCAGTAGTTGGAGGCCATTCTGGATAGGGGATGATGCTGGAAATATCTTTGAGGATCAATGCTTACCTATGAAAGTAAGTGTTGATCTCGGAAAGCATACTTGTACTTATAGGCTATGGTAGCTCACTGGCATACCCTGCAAGCATGCATGTGTAGCATTGGCAAATCAAAATAGGAGGGTTAAAGAAATTGCACAAACATGACTGACAATTGGTGCTTACAATGCAACATACCAATTTTTGGTTTAGCCGGTGCCTAGTCAAGAGTATTGGCAACAGCTAGACACTATACCAATTTTGCCTTCACATTACAAACAACCTATCGGGCGGCCCACTAAGAGAGACACCACTAGGAATGCTCCCAAGGTTAACCCAGACCCTTACATGACAGAGAAAATACGGTCAAATAAAATGCAAATACTGTTTGAAGGTTTGTGAAATATTGTTAGGGATATTTGTCTGTGAATATTTGTGTTGTGAACTATTATAAAATCTCAATTATTATACAGGAAAGGCACAATTTTAAAAGTTGCAAGGTTAAAAAGTAAGCCATGGCAGTAGCTGCTACTGCTGCGAATGCTACAACACATAGTCAAAACTCTTCTACAGCAACAATTGCACATGTACCACCTGCTAATTTAGCACAGTATGAGGATGATGAAAGATTGGATGAGATGTATTGGGAGGAAACCTTAGAGGATCCAGAGGCAGAGGCAGCCTTGGATGCTGCAGCAGCTGAATTTAAGGCATTTCTGGCTGCCAGAACCCAACCACAGGTAAAATCTAAATTTGTTAATTGCTTAAGCATTTTTTGAGCTATTAAGTTTACTTACATTCATATCTAATTTAATTTATAGGCCACTACCACATTGAATTCATCTCCTAATATGCCGCATACACCACAAGTGCCACCACCAATTAGGCCACCAACCACAAAAAAAAAAGAGAACAAAGAGATCCACCAAGAGGCATCCTCTATCACAAATTCATACCCCTGTGTCTCAGGCTCCAACTTTGAACACTCTTCAGCAGCCATCCAATGCATCTGTTAGGCTACCCACCGTATCCCCACATATAATGCAAGGAGCCAATGCAGGCACAACTTTCAGGTTTGCACAGTTTATGCCAACACTAAGATCACACCTTATACCAATATGGCCAGTTCTTGGATTCAGACCACCCAGACCATCTACCACTATGCAAGGCACAGCCCATGGATTATCTAGTAGGAGCAGCAACTCAACACCAAATTAAAAAAATTAACAGTCTTTATCTTTTTTGGAATCTATATTTATGTAATTTACCTCAATACTTTACTGATAAGGATCAATTATGTTTACTATTTTTATTTTGGATTATCATGTCATGTTCGTATGCTACATATACTACTTAAACAGTTATTGATGTACCTTTTTAGAACCTTATGAATACTTATGAGTGCTTATGATTATACAGATTTTTTAATACATATTATATTCTGATATTGATGTTATTATGATTAATTAGTTTCTCAGCTCAGAATGCTTAAACAATGTTGGAAAAGAATAACAATTATTGAGAATAGTGATAGAATAAAAATGTAATAAATAGCAAATATATCATCCCATTCAAACATGAATTACATTGTTCTTCATTGATAGAAAACGATCCTGTACCGAAACTAGTTCTAAACTTCTGCATAAATTTTGGACTCAAACTTACCAATCACTTGTACATGACCATTACAAACAAAAAAAGCTTAAACTGTAGAAACAATCCTAAAGACACGGACACAAGCCATACTCTCATAGTTTTGATTTTACCTTTAATCTTCTTCTCAACCTTTGTGGCCATATTAACATTTCTCTCCCTGTGGTCTGTTGCAACAATCATCACATCTTGATTAGCAACACCACATTCATGCTCATTGAGTCTTCTAATCAAACACCTTGCCAAACTTTGCCATCCCCCATCAATTTCATCAACCCAAACAAAATAATTGCAATCTCGACTCTACAAAAGCCAAAAAATCGAAATATCAGAGATACAAAGGAACTCTATACTTGTCTAATTATCATAAATAATGTTCCATACCTTTAAAAATGGGCAACGAATGAACCATCTTTCAGGATTAGTAACCGTCAAAGATTTCAACAAGACAACATACTCACCACAGTGACATCTTTCATCCATAATTTTTTTTCTTCATCTTCGAATGTGAAGCTCCTTAAAATCTGCTTCCTTCGCTTGTAGTTACCTCTCTCTTTGACATTGCTCAAATTCTATGAGCATAAATTAATTCAGGAATTAGAATTCTTCGCTTGTAGTTAACCTTGGATGATTGTGTTCGGGTATAATTTTATCCTGCAAAAATCCAACTAATAAGAACGAAGAATTAGGGTTCAAATTGACCCTAAATGATACTAGGTACACGTATGCCTACCAACATGTGTAATCGTCAACGTAAACAATCCACGTATGCTACTCTGCTAAGGCTACATCAAACTTGGCTAATTTTGACAAACGAAACAAATCAATTGTGGATATCTGAAGAGTTCTGATCTTCTATGGTTACTTTTGTCAGCAAATTAATCTTTCATGGTTACTTTTGGTGGTTTAGCCAATTAGAAAATTCAAAATATGTTGTTTTCCTGCCAGGAACAAGGCCACAGCCAACCGGCAAGAGGCCCATTTCTACCGCCACATTGCCTGGGCCACCCTTCAAGTCGCTAGTAGTTTCTAGTTTGATCTGTTTCCATCTTTCAGAACAAGAATACCCAATGCCCAGAAACAAAAAGACAAGAATACCCAAAACAAAAATAACTATAAATATAAATAATAAATAAAAAAAATAAATAGAGGTTTGGGTAAAACGACAGTCGTTTCAAGAGTTTAAATTGCTAACCACGCCACCAAACCTTCTTCTACTTCCCATTTCCGTTTAAACCCTAGCAACAGGGGTTTAAGCTAACGCCACGCAGTGGACAGGGCTCGTAGATGATCCATTTCCAAGGTGCATTCTGAAACCATGGCAGCTGCTAGGTTAACCACTTGCGCCGCGGTGGCAGCCGCGGTGGCTTCCATGTCCTCGCTTTCCGATCGCGCCGCCCACGCCGATTCTTCTTTTCGCTTCCCGTTCTTCTCTTCTTCACCTTCCAATTCGCCGTCGCCGTCCGACCCTGCTTCCGATTCTAAGACGGAGCAGCCTACCCCCGATGAACCTAACAAGTCCGGTCAATCTGCGTTGTAGCTTCATTTTGCATGGGAACGGTAGGAATAGAACGAAAGTATTTTTTGCTTATTTCTTCTTTTCATGTGGTCTTCTTTTAGTAAGGCTTTCATGTGTTGTAATTCTGCCTTGGAAATGCATGAAAGAAAAAGTCAAAATAAAATTTAGTCAATAAAGATATGGAGCTTGTCCATATTTTGTTCACAGGTTGATGATTCGGTAAACTTTGATGGCATAGATTGTAGTTTGCTAATACATTTCGGGGTTGTTTTGCAGGTGTTTGACTTAATGCGAAAGCAGGAACAAACTCGCCTTGCTGAGTTAGATGCTGAGAAAGTTCATTTTGAACTTATTCAATCTCAAGGAGATATTGTGAGTGATATCACTGATTTATCATAGCAAAGTTTTGATATATTTTATTTTTAAGACGAGGTTAATAGTTGGCTCATTCATTCTTATCATCGTTACTCTTTGATTCAGTTGTAGGAATTTGCTTCTGTTAGTCTCTCAGTCATTCTGTTATTTGATTGTTTAGCCACTAATATAATTTTAAACTAGAATTGAGCAACTAGCATAAATCTCCATAATAGAATTTATTTATTTGTCTAAAAACATTCTTTATGATAAAAGCATATGGCATTGTTTGATTCATGGTCGAATATACGTTGTAATAGCCTTGAATGCTTTTGATGTTCAGAGTATAAGGGATCATTATGGTGCATACTGCATACTTGTGTAAGTTTCAATCTTGTCTTGGTGTGTGAACAAATTTTCATTACAGGAAAGGCAGCAGAAAATGGCTGAAGAACAGCGAAATCTAATGCAAGAGCAAGCTCAGAAACAGGCCCAGGTGCTGCGATATGAAGATGAATTGGCAAGGAAAAGAATGCAGGTGCGGGCTTAATAAATGACAACAATATACTATTTCATATAATGTAAATTTATAATGCATTGAAAACTAATCCGTTTTTTCTTATTAAGTACCTAGTTTTAATTATTCACGCAAGTAGTTTATAAAATTTTATAAATGGAAAGTTAATAGAAAATGGAGGGAGTAACATTTAAATATATTTTATACCACATGATAAATGCACAATTGCTTTGGAAATGGTATAGATGATTAGAAGATATGTGCAGACTGCAGAATCATGTCACCTTCCAATTTCCCCCCTCTTTTGCCCAAGGCACAATATAGTTTTTCCCTAATGTGAACATACTGTTCTGGAATTAACATCAGCTAAAGAAACACATGACCTTGGTTAGTAATTAGCTTTGACAAGTTCTGAATGTATCACCCTTCCTATCTTGGTGATCAAAACAATACTAATAGGAATGATGCAGAAATTTCTGTAGTGTGTTCCCACTATCAGTGAATATTTGGATAGTTAGGTACCCAAAGGCCATAGCTTCTCCATCTGTGAAATTCTGTTAAATGGAAATCTTCTGCGTTAAAGAGTTATTGGCACGTTGCCTTTCGCAGACAGATCATGAAGCTCAAAGGCGACACAATGTTGAATTGGTCAAGATGCAAGAGGATTCTTCTGTAAGAAAGGAGCAGGCAAGACGGGTTACTGAAGAACAGATTCAATCTCAGCAGCGTCAGACTGAAAGAGAGCGTGCTGAGATAGAAAGAGAAACTATCAGAGTTAAAGCAATGGCAGAGGCTGAAGGTCGAGCGCTTGAAGCAAAATTGACTGAGGATCATAAAAGGAGAATGCTTATAGAACGGATGCAGGGTGAAAGAGATAAATGGCTTGCTGCGATCAACACAACCTTTGGTCATATTGAAGGTATGCAGCTGTTAACAAACCTTTTGGGAATTATATCAGATTAAGAAACAAAAAATTGGTGCTATAACCACTGTTGATCTACTTGCAAAGTGCAGGTGGTTTAAGGGCCTTGTTGACTGATAGGGACAAATTGGTTATGACTGTTGGGGGAGCTACTGCATTAGCTGCCGGAGTATATACAACTAGGTACTATGTTCTTTTTATTTTTGCACTTGATTTTTGTTCCGACTTCGGTTATTTGTGGCACACTGGCACATGCTTATATTTATCAGAATACAGGAATATGTTGAAAATGACATCTGATTATATTTCATTGTGATTTCTTTGTTTACAGAGAAGGTGCTAAAGTTACATGGGGCTATATAAATCGGATTTTGGGGCAGCCATCATTGATCCGGGAATCATCCATGGCAAAGTTTCCAGGCTCAAGAATCATATCTCAAGCCAAAAATAGAGTCTTGAATTATAGTACTATGGCCAGGGCAGAAAAGCCTGTTGAGAGTCAAAATGGTGGTCTTGGAAATGTAATCCTCCATCCATCATTGCAGAAAAGAATAGAGCATCTTGCACGGGCAACATCAAATACCAAGGTTCATCAGGCACCATTCCGTAACATGCTTTTTTACGGGCCTCCTGGGACTGGTAAAACCATGGTTGCAAGGGAAATAGCTAGGAAATCGGTACGCGGTTTGGTTATTTATGCGTCAATCATATATGTATTACTTTATCTGTTTACTTCTTTCTTGTGAGAATCTGGCATGATTCATGAATTAGCATTCTGCGTTCAGATGTGTATGAATGGACAACTCAGTTGATAATTGCGAATTCGGTTTTATAGTTGCACTGTTTGTGAATTTGTCTTCTCTTGGTAGCGATTTCCATAACTTTGTATTTTATTTATTTATTTTTTTTTCGTGGATATTACATTCCAAGCACAAGGTGGTCAAAAGAGATCTATGTGTGAACTTTCTCACTATAGACATAATATATAATAGGACTCAATTTAGCCAACCCCCACCTAGTGGGATAAGGTTTTGTTGCCGTTGTTGTTGGACATACATGTCAAGATTCTTTGTAAGTACTTTATTTGCATATATCTTTTAGTATGTGTCTTGTAACTACTGTTAACAACTTCAATTTTTCTTTGAAGGGTTTGGATTATGCTATGATGACTGGAGGAGATGTTGCACCTTTGGGCCCACAGGCTGTTACCAAAATTCATGAGATATTTGATTGGGCCAAGAAATCAAGAAAGGGTTTATTGCTTTTCATTGATGAGGCCGATGCTTTCCTGTGCGAGTAAGTTTTGGAGAGGTTAAAATGCATTTTGATAATTATAGCTGTATTGCAATGTAACAGGGTAGTCTAAATTGTTTGGTTGCATGTAGTTAATCTAATACGTGATAAATTTAAACAACCAAATATTAAATTATGGCAGTCCAAGTTGAATATTTTTTGTGCATTTATACAATTGATGTTGTGAGTTGGATGATAATTATACTGCAGTAATTATTTAACGACTATTATTTTGATTGAATGCAGGCGTAACAGCACTCACATGAGTGAAGCTCAACGAAGTGCACTAAACGCATTGCTTTTCAGAACTGGTGATCAGTCTAGAGACATTGTACTTGTCCTTGCCACCAACAGACCCGGTGATCTTGATAGTGCAGTCACTGATCGCATTGACGAAGTGATTGAATTCCCCCTCCCTGGAGAGGAGGAACGTCTAAAATTATTGAAGCTCTATTTGAACAATTATCTATGTACTGACAATAATGGCTCCAAGAGAGGCATGTTGCTGAAGAAGCAGACCCAGAAGATTACGGTAAAAGATTTATCCGAGGATGTGCTAAGAGAGGCTGCCAAGAAAACAGAGGGATTTTCTGGGCGCGAGATAGCCAAACTTGTGGCCGGTGTCCAAGCTGCTGTTTATGGGCGCCCAGACTGCACCTTGGATTCTCAGTTGTTCAAAGAAATCGTAGATTATAAAGTGGTGGAACATCATCAGCGATTAAAACTGG
>NC_029789.2:10767342-10770998 GCF_000816755.2 Arachis ipaensis | reverse complement strand
CTTCATTGATCTGAATCCCATTGCGACCATCCCTGGAAGTTTTCTGTCTTGTGATTTCTACCAGTATATTTTTGACCGATGGGGCATGTTCATTCATTAAAATATTTGTTACGAAACCAGGCCTCGGGAGTGTAGCATGATACCAGGCCTTTGATAGCGAACGAGCTCGTTGCCTTCTAGATTATTTGAACCAAATATAGTCAAAATTGTAGTTTGTAATTCGCATAGTTTTGCGATGAATTGATTTATGTTGAGGTCTAATAAATAAGATTCTAAAAAATTAAATTGCGAAATATGTATCTCTTTTTCGTTAACATGAAAAACTAAATTTTCATAGTATGGATGGAGAACAAAGCCAAGCATGGAAACGAAATACGCACGTTGTCACCGTATCTGAATTAAGGTCATTCCTTGCGTTGACTAATTACTATTGGAAGTTTATCAATGAATATTCTGCTAAGGCTGCATTATTAACTGATCTTCTCAAGAAGAATCACTATTGAAAATGGTCAAAGGAGTGTCAAAAGGCTTTTGATGAGTTGAAGGCTGTCATTACAGAAAGACCAGTACTAGCATTGTCCGATTATTCAAAAGTGTTTCAAATTCACACTAATGCTTTTAACTATGCTATTGGAGGGGTTCTGATGTAAAAAGGACATTCTATTGTCTTTTGAGTCGCAAGTTGACTGATATAGAGAGGCGATACACTGTCCAAGAGGAAGAGATGACCGCGGTGGTACATTATCTGATAACTTAGTGTCACTACTTGTTTGGTTCACACTTCATCGTCAAGACAGACAATGTGGCTACAAGCTACTTCCAAACTCAGAAGAAGTTAAGCCCTAAACAAGTTACTAATTAGGTGGCAAGATTTCTTAGCTGAGTTTGATTTTGAATTTGAATACAAGCCTGGCAAGACTAATGTGGTAGTAGATGCGCTGAGCCGCAAGGTTGACTTGGCAGCCATTTCCATGGTTGAAGGAAATATTTTGCATACCATCAAAGAAGGATTGCATCATGATCCATTAGTGAAGAAATTAGTGGAATTGGCTAGAGAAAGTTAGACTAAACAATTTTGGCTAGAAGAAGACCTTCTCTACACTAAAGGGAGAAGACTATATTATCCTAAGTGAAAAAATCTAAGAAGAAAGCTAGTGAAGGAATGCCATGACACCAAATGGGCTGGTCATCAAGGCCAACGAAGGACCTTGGCACTTATTGAATCTTCCTATTATTGGCCTCAAATGAGGGATGAAGTAGAGAGTTATGTGAAGACTTGTCTTGTGTGCCAACAAGATAAGATTAAAAACAAAACACCAAGTGAATTGTTGGAACCTCTGCTGCCGTCAAAGCAACCGTGAAAAAGTGTGTCTTTAGATTTCATCTCTGCCTTACTGAAATTCGAGGGGTTTGGATCTATTCTTGTGGTAGTAGATCAATTTTCGAAGTATGCTACTTTTACACCTGCCCCTACTGCCTGCACTGCAAAGGAAGCAGCACGACTATTCTTCAAGAATGTGGTGAAGTACTGGAGATTGCCTAAGAGTATCATTAGTGATCGAGATCCACGCTTCACAGGACGATTATCGACAGAGCTATTCAAACTCCTTAGGTCGGAGCTTCATTTCTCAACAAGCTTCCATCCTCAAACCAATGGGAAGACTGAGAGAGTGAATGCCTTACTCGAGTGTTACTTGAGGCATTTTGTAAGCGCAAATAAGAAAGATTGGACAAAATTCCTAGACATTACTCAGTTTCATACAATCTGCAAAGAGCGAGTCCACAGGGAAGAGTCCATTCGAGATTGTGACCGGACAATAGTCGCTTACACTACACTCTCTTTCTTCCTCTTACTTAAGGAAGAGCCCTGGAGCTTATCATATGATTAAGTCATGGGAAAAACAAGTAGATGTCACTCATTCTTATCTCGACAAAGCTGCAAGGAGAATGAAGAAATGAGCAGATAAGAAAATGAGGCATACAAGATATCAAGTGGGAGATAAAGTAATGATTAAACTTCTTCCACAACAATTCAAAATCTTTCGTAAGGTTCATAAATGTTTAATCTACAAAAACGAAGAGCCATTTGAGATCATTGGAAGTGTTGGGGAGGTTGTTTACAAAGTACAACTCCCTCCCTCTATGAAGATCCACCTGGTCTTCCATATGAATATGCTTAAATCATATCAAGAAGACCAAGATGAACCGAGTAGAGGTGACTCGAGTCGTGCTCCGCCTGTGGTGATTAGATCTTTTGAGAAAGAAATCGAAGAGATCTTAGCTAATCGCGTAATGCAATGAAGAGGAGTATCACCAAGTATTAAATACTTGATCAAGTGGAAAGGACTCCCGATAGTTGAAGCTAGCTGGGAAGCTCGTGAAGATCTGTGACAAATTTAAGAACATCTAGAGCACTATCATGAATAGAACGCGACGAGAACATCTTGTAATACCCTACCACACAGAGTCTTATGCTTAAGTCATAAAATTGAGGTGGCGAGGTATTAGAGCAACTCCAATGCTAAGAAATAGAGTTCTTCTTCTGACATATGGGACTCAATTACCATTGGAGTGAAAAGGGAAGGAGGACTCTTCACGTGGATCAAGGTTGAGAGTTCCTCTAAACAGGGACTTGCAACAACCAATAAAATCATGCCATGTGGTAAGTTAATAAAAAAATAAAAATATATTAAATATATATTAAATAATTAAATTATAATTAATTTATTAATAATTATAATAATTTATTATATTAAATTATAATTAATATAAATAATTATGTTAAATCAATATCAAATATTATTTATATTGTTATATTAAATTATAATTAATTAAATTTATTTTACATAAAAAATAAATTTAATTTTTATATATTATAAAATAATTTTTAGTTGGATTATTTATTTTTATTTATAAAATTTAAAATACTAACTACATTACAAAATTAGATGTTGCAATACTAGCGATTAAATAGTTGTTGTTTTATTATTATATATGAAATTATTAATTTTTTTAATCTTAATATTTTTAATAGTGAATTATTTTTAAATTTATAAATTTTAATAATATTATTGTATATAAAATAATAACTACATTAATTTTAATTATTTTAATTAATTAATTAAGTGGGACTATAATAGGGACTAAAATTAGTTCTTTTTAATGAAAAAGAGAGATATTTTGAGTTTTTATTTACTATTTATAACACAAAAATTTATGTGGAGTTACTTTTTATGACACGTAGATCATAAATAAAGATGAGATGAATTTTCTACTTGAGATGGTTTTATGGAATCCTCGTGGATCCAATCCCTCGTTTTTTCAATCTTATGGCTATGGCTGCTTATAATGAAGCATTATTTCTTTAGCTGTAATATATACAACATGCATCAATATATGCATCACTTACCTTGTTGCCGTCAAGACTCAATTTTCATCTCATATTCCTTTTAATTTGCATGAAGAAACTGAAAGATATAAACAATATGCAAATAGAAGCATGGATTAAAGAAACACTGTGCATCTTCTTCTAGGAGATGAGCAGAGGTCCTCTCAAACAAGAATTTTTCCTATATAACATACCATGCATCAAAAGTATCAATAAAAAATGTTTTGGTTTCTAATTTATTTATTTTTTATTAAAAATAAAGAGACAT
>NC_029789.2:10762619-10766181 GCF_000816755.2 Arachis ipaensis | reverse complement strand
TTATTTTTATTTATAAAATTTAAAATATTAATTATTATTTATTTATTTATTTTAATATTTTATAATATTGAATTATTTTGAATTTATAAATTTAAATAATATTATTATAAAAAAATAATAATTATATTAATTTTAATTACTTTAATTAATTAATTAAGTGGGATCACAATAGGGATTAAAGTTAGTTCCTTCTAATGGAGAAGAGAGGGATTCTTTGAGTTCCTGTTTATTGTTTATGATGCAAAAGCTGATGTGAAGTTACTTTTTATGACAGGTGGGCCATAAATAAAGACTGGAATGAGTTCCCTACTGTAGATGGTCTTACGACCTCTAAAAATAAAAATATGTATATATAATAATAGTTGAAAGAAATTTTAACTAGAAGCCTGTGAAGAAAAGTTTAAAACAAAAGTCGTAACACTCACGTGAACGATAGACGTAAATCGGGTAGGTTAAGAGTAAAACGGCAAAAGTATATATATACACACTAGAAGATTTTCAAGGATACAGATAACAAAGCTCCTGAATCGGCTCGCGAAGTTTAAACTGGCCAGAGCATATACATATACATATATACAAATAAACCCAAAAGTAAGCCAAAACAAAAAATTGACAACCTGTTTCTTTGAGCCAATCTCTAAGAGGGATAAACATAAAATACAAGATGGAGAATCTAAATACATATATAAATATAAGTAAAATACAACCCTGAGTCTCAAGAGTTCTTCGCTTCATCAGAGTCTCCAAAATACAGAGTGGTGCTTCTCAACCTGCATCTGAAAAATAACAATGTTGTATGGGATGAGAACCGGGGATTCTCATTATGGTTAAGGTACCCACATATATAATAAATAAGGTCTCGGAAAAGACAGAGACAATCCTAGAATGCTGACACTCAGATTATAAAACCCAAAGGAATAAAATGAATCATAAATTTGGTAAAACTCTCTAAGGTACCTAAATAACGATTTATCTCTAACCTTGCAGTATACTTCCTGTCTCATTTGACTCTAACCCTTACCACTGACCCAACCAATCACGGCCTATGGCCCAAAACAAACCAGTTCGGCCTTTGGCCCAAATAAACTCAACTCGACCTCTGGCTCATTTCAAATCAAATCAACATTATCACCTGTCCACCACCAAGGTACTCAAAACAGAAAGACAATCACAAACACAAGCAAATACAAGGCAAACATATTTAAAGAACAGTTACAGTAAGTATCAAAGTTATCAGTTAAACAGAATTTATCAGATAGGCAAACCAAAACAATTATGCACACCCAAACAAAGCAAACAAATGCAACATGATGCATGCCTGTCCTATTAGCCGTGAGCTCACGCGTCGGTTACTTTGCCAGAACCCGACACATCTGGTAGCTAATCCAGACATTTGTCTCTAGGTTGCGCATATCCAGGAGGATCATAAACGAAGGAGAGTGTCTTTTCACATCAAAGGAGCGTGTCTTTCCACCTTGCAACCAGAGAAGAATGTGGTGAAAACAATATGAAGGAGAGTGCCTTTCCACCTTTTCCACATCCCCATCACGACAAGAGAGGGAATCCTCCGTCCTCAACTTGCCATCCGAATACATTTTCAAGTTAACACGCAAGCGGGTTCGCACCCGGACCTTGCCATCTCGACCATTTCGGCCATACTCAGTCACATCACAAGTCAAACGTTACCATCACATGCAAATACCCAATTCTTTGCATTTTCATCATATACAATTTCACAAACCAATGCAACACAGTTCATAAGTCATCTTACTATCATTATCATTATTTAATATTCTCATCAATTATCACAAACAACATATTCTCACAGACAACTTAACATTCAACACCTCATAATCCACTTAACCAATTTCATAACACCAATTCAACAATTATCCTCAACACATCTGAATCAACAATTTAATTCAACAACCAACAATCAATTCAACTTATCCTATGGGTCAACTAGCCTAAGTTTTCATGGCACATTACATATTATATGCGAGAAACCCAAATCATACCTTGGCCGATTTCCCGATAAACCCGGAACATCACCATTTGTCACCATTCCTCAATAGTCCAAGGCTCCAAGACCTCACCAAACAGATTTTTCCAGCCTCCAAAGCCAACTTCAACTCTCCAATACCACCAATTTATTTCAAAAAATACACAATTCAATCTAATTTCACTAAACAATACTAAAATTACCATAGGGTTCACTAATTAGATAACTTGACAAGGATTAAATATTTCTCACCTTACCAACGGAAGTTTGGGACAGAGCCCAGCAAATCCACAAAGCTAATTTGCTCCTAAACACCAAATTCAACAAATTTTCAACACGAATGTTCAACAACTTTTGAAACTAAGATGAGAAGATCTGGGTGAAAAAACTCAAGTTTCTTACCAAATTGTTGGGTGGATTTTGTAGAAGATTCCGAGATGAACACGTGGCCACTAACGGCTCGTCAATCGGAACTCTGAATCAAAAGTTATATGAAGTTGAAATCTAGTAGAGGGTTAGGTTATTTTCTCAAGTTCTTTCCTCCATGAACTTGCTTCAGCATTCTTGCTGAATGGGGAAGGAAGAAAGGGTTTTATTTAAGTGGGTGTAACTTGTGGGTTGGGCCTTGGGCCCGGTTCGTTCGGTTTGGTTCGTTCGGCCTATTTTTGGGCCAAATTTTTTAAAATTAGTGTTAAAATTCTTATTTTAATTTTCTCTACTCCATTAAACTATAAAATTTCATTTTCTAATTTCTTAGATTAATAATTAGTTTATTAGCTAATTATTCACTAATTACTCGGGGTTTACACGTCTGTCATTAGGTAGAGGAGAATGTCACAGAAAATTTTAGAAGATTAAATTTAACGGTGTTTGTATAGTTATCTGGAGTGTTTGAGAATTCCCTAGATGGTTCCGGAACGTTTTAGAATGTCCTAGAAGGTCCCGGAATACCTTAGAAAGTTCTAGAAGTCTCTAGAAAGTCGTAGTCTCATGAGTATTCTAGAAGAGTTTTGATATATATAGAAGTATGAAGAGTAGTATGGAATAATCTAAAAGTATTTAAAAAGTTGTGGTAGGATAGATATTTGTAATGAAGGTTCTGTATGATTAATTTGGACCGTTGATTAGATTTAATGTTAACCATCCATTAAGGAGGTGGATGGCTATAGGAGGTGAGAGTTAGAATTTGAACGTGTGAATTATTTGTAACAAATACTTGAGTAATAAAGTATTCTTTCCACCAAAACTTCTTTTTTCTTGTGTTCTCTTATATTTTTAGATTTCTTACTAAATACTAAGGGTTAGGCTGACTTGATTTTAGATCAAGAGGTTGAGTAAATTTGAGTGTCGGTACGATAGCGTTAGATTGTATCAAAGGCCATGACACAGGACATGCATACCACATTTTGTACATAAGTAAATACAAATTTTTTAGAAAACAAACATTTTTATTTATGTATAGACAAGTAAATATAAAATTTTAAAATATTTTTTTGTATTTATATAAATCAAACATTACATACATAAATAAGTAAATATAGATTTCGAATAAAACTAATT
>NC_029789.2:10754396-10762357 GCF_000816755.2 Arachis ipaensis | reverse complement strand
ATATATTTGAGCGTAGTTATTAAGTTAGAGAAAAGCGGTGTCGTAGGAGGAGGCAACCCGTTAAAAAGAATAGAAAGTTAGAAACGAATGAGATTGGCCGCCTTGCGGACCATGCGGGCTCCCAACACGTGGCAAAAGCTGGCGCCGTTCACCCTCTATCTTCGGCCACATGTCCCTTGAGTTCCTGCATTCCGCGAACCGCCTCTACCATTTCGAACATCTTAAAGACCTCTAAGGAAAAAAAATCTACATTCATCGAGTCAAAGAGGAAAAGAATAGGAGAAGAAAATGAGAAGCATAAAGGTATTGTATGTGGTGGTTGCATGTGTGGTCATGTGTGTAGGAATGTGCAGGGGTTGGAGTGATGTTGTTGTTGAAGACGCTAGAGCCACAGCAGAGGATGCCAAGCGTTTTGCTCAAGATGCATTCTACGATGCCAAGGAAAAGACCGGTTCTCTCGCTGATTGGGCTCAACACAAGTTCTCTGAGTAATCCTTCTCCCCCTTCTTTCAATTCATCCTAATCATCCATCTCATTTTAGTTAATTAATTAATAGCTAGTACAACTTCTGTGTTTTAATTTCTTTCATTTGATCTTACATATTCCATGCATGTGCATACCAATGCATATATAATTATTATGCAGCTCGTATTTTTAGTTCTTAGTTTTAATATGTAATTTTCCGTGTGCCTAAATGATGTTTTGAAATAATCGATAAAAATAACACTACTAATAAACTCGGGTGTGGCTCAAATATATTTTTATACTTCATTGCAATCATAGATCATAAATAGGAGTGGAATAGCTTACGGAGAATGTATGAGTGCTCATGAGAAAAAAAAAGCACCAATGTGTGTGACAAGCCATTTTACTGGTACTTATTGTGAGAGAAGAACAAGGAAGGAGTGTGACTGTGAAAGCTGGTGATTGTTATCACAATCGTAAGCATTATTCTCTCCAAATCACCATCAGCGTGTTTGGACTTTGGATTCAGGTCACCTCAAATGATTTGTATGGTGTAGGAAGTTAGTTAGTTATTCATTTCCAGCATGTTTGACAAATTCGCATTGAGTAACATTCTAACATGATTCTTTTTATTTAAATCACAAAGTGAAACTTTTTGCTTTTTCATTTGGCCTCATTCCTTCATTTGAAGTAGATGGCCAATCCTCAATAGTGTAATTCAAATTGAGACGACTGACTTGGGCGGGTTTATGCTGCATAGTGCTTAGATCAAGCCAAACTTTACATTTTATCATTTCATTATTTTCACTAGTCTTCAATTATTGTATCAGAAATTGGTCAGAAAATGATCTTGGACAAGTGGCTAATGACATGAAGTATAAAGCTGAAGATGCTGCCTCCAGGGCTACAGAGTCATTCAAATCTGCAGCATCCGGTATTTGCTCGATCTTTGCACTTTCTTTTTATGATTCTATTGTGAATTCAACTTTCATGCAATCATCATATTGTGCTACATAGTATATAGTATATATGGTTAAGTCTCTCACACTTAATCCTGGAATGGCCTTTGTGTTTGTCTTGTTTATTTAGGAGCTTCAGAGTATGCATCTCAAAGGGTAGCAGATGCTAGGGAAGCAGTTTCAGGAGCCATGGGGTATGGAAGGGAAAACGCTGGCCAGGCTTATGACGGAGATGGCGAGATCATCAGAATGCCAACAGATAGAGAAACTGATGCACAAATCATGATGCAAGAAGCCATGGGTAATGCTAGAGAAAGAATGGCAGATACCTATGAGAATGCTAAGCAGACGATGTACTCCGCGTCGGATAAGGCTTCAACCATGGCACAAAATGCTAAAGATAACATGGCCGAGTCCATGAGTTACGGAAGAGATAGAGCAGCCAATGCTTATGAGGAGGGTAAGCAGAAAATGAACATGGCTTCGGATGTGATGTCAGAAAAATTGTATGATGCCAAGGACTCAATGGGTGGGGCAGTGGAATATGCCAAGGACAAAGCAAACAATGCTTATGATGGAACCAGAGAGAGAATGAAGATGGCTTCACAGAGAACCTATGATGTAAAGAATAAAGTAAAAGGAGCAATGGAGTATGGAAGAGATAACGCAGGTGATGCCTATGATGGAGCCAAGGAGCAAATGAACATGGTTGGAGATAGGGCCTATGATGCTAGAGACAAGATGGGTGGGGCAATGGAATATGGAAGACAAAAAATGGCAGAAACTTTTGACCAAGCTAAGCAAGAAGTTGGTCAGGCATACCAGTCAGCAAAGGATACCATGTCCAGGGAGGCCAAGGATCGTTACGAAGCTGCCAAGGAGAAAGTTTCAGATGCCACAGCGAATCTTGGAGCTTCCATGAGGAACACCCAATATCTATGAGGGTATGTTAAGTTCCCTACATACAAATATAAGAATGTGTCTTTCAGTTAGTCTTTTGTCGTTTTCTGCAAAGCTATCGAGTACTATTTTCTTCTTGTAATGTGTTTGTTTTGTTAAGAGATGCAAAAGCACTTGTTAAACTCTTTCCTTATGAAAATGGGAACACAAGTCATGTGTTCTTGTCCCTAATGGTAGGAGATGTATTAGTGTAGATTCACACGGGTTTTGCACTTTGCAGCCCCCACTATAGGCTATTTATCTAGACTGAGATAATATTGTGCAGTTAGTGTATCCTGACTTTGATTATGTTGTTGGGCCCCTTTATTAACATGCGTGATGTGTCATATTTGTTATAATGAGAGCATAATCATCATATGAACGATGCATGGTGTTATTAGAGGCAATCCCATCTCCTGTAACTATGGTTGTATTAATTATATTGATTAGTGGTTTTCCATAATTTATTGGTGGTCCACAATCCACACCCCTCCATGAGTCGGCTATATATGTGATGTACGGACCTGCTTTCATAATATATCTTATACAAGTGTTTGATTCTTGATAGTTTCATGGTCAGATGTTTACTCCCTTAATAATTAATGGAGTTTGTGGCTCAATACTTAGACGCTCATCAAAGAATAGTGGGCAAGTAACTACTAGGTTAGAGTAAGATAGGAAACTTTGCACGAAGCATGGGCATGATCCCTAGCTTATATTATTATTTATTATTATTATTATTATGGACCAGAATACCAGATCATCATGTTGCAAACTAGTTACTGGTATTCCATTAGATATCTCTAGATCACTTAAACTGATCTGGCTGTTAGGTGAAGGTGTTTGACGTCTAGAATTTTATTTTATTTTATATTTTTTTAAATCTTAAGAAGACTAGTGGCTATTAATGCTAAGGAGTCAATATTTTTAGTGGAAAAAGTAGTGTTTTCCTAATATTAATTCAAATACAAGGTAAAAATAACACACTGACAAATATTGGTCACTTATACGACCTCTGAATGACTTGGTTTGAGTGCACTGAATTGTATGTGTACTCGTATATTTTTCTTTTATTTCAGAACAAGGAGAAACGAGATTATAGATGTTGATTAAATATCTATGAAATGCATGACTAAGTTTATTGGTTTTCATGATTATTAGAGTTTCAGTTATCCTGCCATTTTCTTACGAAACCCTCATGGATGTAGCACTCAGTGCAAGCCTTCTTAATTAGCTGAACAATTAATAACCTCAATTTATACATCAGCGTTATTTTTTCTCTTTCCGATGAGTCTATTCGTCATGATAATTTTTTCATATTGCTTTAGTTTTAATTGCTGGGTGCACTACATTCTGCTACAGTCTACACAGTATAGTTATATCTTTAGTAATTAACTTCGCGGCTTGTGTTGGCCATGCTCAAGTTTTACTTTGACTTTTATTTATCAAGAATCTTTTATCAACACATTAAAACATTTGAATTTTTTTATCAAATATGTTGTTTTCGATCTAAATTACAACAATAATATTTAGCCTTATCTTTATCGGTTCTCTATTTTCAGATATATTGAAAAAATTGAAGCAAGTAATGAACTTACAAGATAAAAAATAAAAACCAAGTCCGTCCTTGTATTTTGAAACTTGAACATGGAACAAGTTTGGTATCATTTTATGCAATGTACAAGCATATATTCTCTTGAATTTGCATATTTTAAATTTTAGATTTTTATTTTAGAAGATAAAATGAGATCTCACTATTAAATGTTTTTTCTCTCATGTTTTTTCTTGCTTCCACCTATGAAATAAATAATAATAAATTATACTTTACCTTCTAAAATAAAATTCAAAATTTAGAAAATTTAAATCCTATCTTTTTTTTCATACAATGTTTCTCTAGGATTAGGAGCAAGAATGCTTCCGACAAAATCGAAGGATTCAGTTGACTGGAACTAGGGCATCTATTAGAGACGAACCGTGGTCCATATACCATTTACATTATTGTGACTTCGGTCTACATACGATGCAGATTTTCCTCAAATCTACATGGAAGCTAAGACAATTACCTCTTTCTGATCCTTCATATTTCTGTTTTAAACAAAAATTCAAAGGAACTTTTTTTCTTTTTTGTGGTGGTTACAAAACTATAAGCTGCTTTAATTTACATATGCAGATATATACAGCGTAGTACAGATTCAGCTATTCTCAAATTAGAGGGTGAACATTATTGGACATCCTTGATGTTCCTTTGTGATGATTTAATTATATGCACCTGGCATAGGGTCCTAGCTTATTCGGATAGAGACAATAGTGAATGCAACACTACTACATATTCATATCTATAAGTGATGGAAAAGTGAATTTGAGAAAATAGCGGGTACTGTCTCCTAATTCATTCATTCTTCATCATGTGTATGAGTCGGTGTCCCCCATATGAAACGACAAATTTGCGGTATCACTGTGGGGGATCCTATCTTTCTCTCATCAATTTTTCATTTATCGCGAAACCCACGGTTACATGATTGAAATTCAAAAAGCTAGGATTATTATGCATGAAATATCGTTACGCCTAGCCTAAGCAGCTTATAACAAACAACGTAATGATATATACGCTTTGTCTTAGTTCATCCCAACTGTACTACTCAAAGTTATCACCATCTCTCTCTTTTTTTTTTCTTTTTTTTTTTTTATTTCTCCCTCGCTTTGCCGGAGGAAAAAAATGACCTTCCAAAAGGGAAGAGGTGAGTGAGAAACTGAGAATTTAACTAATTATTATTGCATCCATGATCCATGCATATTTTGTTGGCTGCATATGAATGATGATGATGATGATGGAAGTAATTGATTGAATAGGAGGAGCATACAGAATTGATATATAAAAATGGAAAGTCATATGTGGCTGCTATGAAAGTTTGAATTCCATGTATCTAGGGTGGGTAGCTAGCTAAGCTAACTTGCTCTGTTTAATTTGAATATGCACATCTAAATGATCTATATACTTATTAACTAATAAAAATGAAAATCATTTTCAATTCTAATTCTTTCTTTGGTTCTTATTTGTTAAGCAAAGAACAAGAAAAGATGAAGAGAGGACAAGAAAACAAAACAAGTAATTCCTCTAATAAACAATGATTGTTTTGCTTACGTGTGCTGCTGCTGTTGTTTCTTGATAGCTTGCTTGTTGTTGTGCATCCAAACCTTGAAAACTTGCCTCTTAACACCAACTTGAGAACAAAACTGCTGCACTTCTTGCTCATCGTGTTTCTGAATCTTCCACCCAAGCTTCTCAGCGAACTCCATCATTCTATCTTTCTGCTGCTGTGTGAACTTTGTCCTGAACCTCTTCTTTGACGCTGATGCTTGCTGCACTGAGAATTGCCCTCCTAATGCGTTTGACTGATGATGGAACATGTTCAGATCTTCGCTAGAGGATTCCGCCGCTCCTCCTCCTCCTCCTCCGAACGCCATCATCACCGGCTGAACCGATGGTGGAGCAGCAGCAGCAATAGCATGAGAGAATCGTTGATGATGAAGGGATGAAGATGGTGGTGCTGTGTGGAACTGAAGAAGATGATGAGTGCTGTGACCGTTGTGCTTGTTGTTGTTGTTGTTGGGGTAATAGTTGTGATGCTGTTGAGGAGCGGAGCCTTCAACCTCTCTACGGTGGAAGTTACGGTGGCACTCACAGGCGGCGCACCGGAGTGATTCCGGGGTGCCTTCTTCTCCGCTTGGCATGAACTCTCCACAACCATCCACCACATGGCTCCCCATGCTGGCTGCGTGGTTTCTCAGACATTCTCTGTACCTTGCTAATGCTGTGGTGGTTGTTGCAGCTGCTTGTGGTGGTGGTGGCGGCGGCTGTGGTGCTGTTGTGGCAATAGGAGACGAGGTTAGATCTGGATCTGAGGTTGGTCTTAGAGATTGTTGATTGGGTGGCTGAAGATGAGGATAGAGATGATGTTGATGGTGGTGGTTGTGGTTTGGAGGATCATGGTGGTGGAAGACTAATGAGTGAGTTTGAGATGGTTGGTGAGTTGTTTCAGAAGCTCCAACCACAGTTGGAGAAGACAACTTTGAAGAAGTTGAAGAAGAAGAATCCCTGTTATTGTTGTTGTTGTTGTTTGGAACAACAACACTATAACTACCCAAAGTGGTTGTTGTTGCTGTTGCTGTTATTGTTGCCATCTCTAATTCCTTATCCTCTTCCCCTCTTCTTTCCATCAAATATTATTGCTTCCTTTTCCTTAATTTGCAGCTGATGGCATGGATCTAATTTAGCCACCCTTGATCCGCACACTTAAACCATGATCATCTCTTCATGACCTTTTCTTTTTTCAAATTTAACTATGGTTGTGGATGGATCTTGCCGTTTGTTGTTGTACCCTAATTCATCCCATCTAATCTACTCCAAGAGGGAGGAAGCTCAAATCTCAATCAAGGATGATATAATTACTTACAACTATTCTTTTTTTCTTAGCTTATTGTTCTGATATTGACGTTCTGGGAGCTAATATTAATCCCACCAACCAATTCTCACTAATCACAATCCTAATCTTCCAAGCAAGTGATTTAACTGTTTATATAGCAGCCGCACACAATTGCCTAATAATATTTATTTAGAGAACAAAAAAATAACCATAGGAAAAGGACAAAAGAAGCATACATTATACATAGACTAGATGGCATAAGCGGGGTCCCTAGCTAGGCAGAGAAGAACCTAATATAATATATAATAATATACTAGTATATAAGACTCACCTCCCCAGCTTAGATTATTAATCTTACAGATAGAACTACAAGATTTGATTTGATGAATAGGAATATGCTCGGTTATTTGCACCAGCAACAGCAACAGCTTGGGGGAGAGAGAGAGAATGAAGTTAATAAGCAGATTGATTAAAGAAAGGCATATGTGGTGTTATTATTCTTAATCTTTGATTTGATGAGAAATAAATGGTAGAAGGGGGTATGTATTTGTTTCCTACCAGCCATCCAAGGCCATAAGAATTAAGAAAGAAAGGAACACACCGCACTCAGAATTGAATTTAGTGGGGGGAAGAATAATAAAGAGCTTGTCTTTGCAGAACAACCGACAAGGGCATGTTGGTCCTCTCTCTCTCTCTCACACACCCTGCACTTCACTGCACGCACGCACCCCTGACCCATGGCCCCTGGCCCCTCCTTCAGTTTTTAATTATTGCCCTTCTCTTCTCTTCTCTTCTCACACCCCATCACCCTTTCTAGCTTAATGTCAATGTGTGTCCTTAACCGGCATATTTAATTATGGACATACAAAAACGGAATAGACTCTTGTATGTCTCTTGCTTATTAGAATCTTTTGAATACAAAAAAGATTATGATAATATGAGCTGTTTAGGACATGCAAGGCATAGTGGGAATCTATGTTTAAGAAGCTCTTAAAAAGGAATGTTTGATTAGCCTTGAGATAATTAATCATCATCAATCACTATTAGCATATATATAATACAAGAATGACAAGAGTAAAAGGGCTAATAAGTTTCTTTTCTAAGCAAGGATGTGAGGAAATTAAAGCCAAGTGAATGCTTACTGGGCCACTACATATCACTTGTCTTTCTTATG
>NC_029789.2:10753281-10754187 GCF_000816755.2 Arachis ipaensis | reverse complement strand
TTATTTGTATTTGCCTTTCTAACTTTCTATTCAGATTATATGTACTCATATTTTCACAAAAAATCTATTTGATTCCAAGATACGCTATATGTATTAGCAGTGTTATTTTTTTTTCCCTATAAAAAATTCTAGAACATAAGATCAACAAGTAAAAAATATATATATATTCACAATAAAAAAAATCTTACTTCAAAAGTGGTAAAAAAAATTAATTATTGATGTGTCTTTATTTTTGAGATGAGTGATAAAAGAAAAATAATTGGGTGTATTAGTAGTGATTTGTGTTTGTGCGCCTGCAGCAGGCAGCAATATCTGAAGCGCACTGTTGGGTTGGACCAATGAGTTAACTTTTAGTAGCTTCGTTGCTTTAATTTGGCGATGCAATTGATGATGCTATTTGCTACCATTATAGTTGATAGCATCTCTCCCTTCACATTTCTCTTTCAGGCATCAATTTGTGTTTATGCTTGTGCTTGTACTTGTACTCTTCTCTCTTTTACTTTCTATGGACTATATACTACACGCCACGGTCCCGGTGGCCACTATATAAAGGACAAACTGTACCATTTAACCTTCAAACCATCATGCCTTCATGTGATCTCATAATGTTATTGCTTAATTCATTTATCTTCACTCAAGCTATGCACAATTCCTTCTAATTCAACAAATTAAAACAATTATCTCTTGTATGTGCTGACTTCTCAGTGCATTCATGAAGAATCGTCAATTAAACAAGTTATCAAAATGTTACTAGATTGTGAATTCTAATATGCTTATGATTTTTGTGGCTACGGCAGTTAGAAATATTGTTAAAATTCAAGTTGTACTTTTTATTTTATATTTTAATAACATTTTTTTTAGTAATATTTGTTAATAAATATTATTTTAATTTTAACAACATTTTTT
>NC_029789.2:10752621-10753237 GCF_000816755.2 Arachis ipaensis | reverse complement strand
TTATATTTAAACTTGAATTTGTCTATAAATTCTAATTTGATGCTTCTTTGATCTATTTTCTAATTTAATAAGTGTGATTAAAAATAAAACAATAAGTTTATAATTAATATATTAGAATTAATTTAAAAAATATATATATTTTTTAGTTCTCTTTAACTGTATATGGGTCGGGTGAAGTCGAGTTTGTCTTTATCCAAACTCAATCCTAAATAATGATCGAGTCTATTTTTCAGATTTGGACTCGACTATATACCTAATGGTTTGAATCCGAACTGGACTGGATCATATACACCTCTAATATTATATAAAAAATATTATTAAATAATAAAAAATATTATTATAATTTTGATAATATTTTTAAAAATATCATAATTACCCTAACATAACATAGAAGGACCATATATAAGTATCAAGACGTAATAAACTATACAAGTATGCATGCAAAATGTGAACCACTGTTTGAGTTTTAGATTATGGAAATATTATTTCATTGGATTGTTCATGCTATGTGATTCGTGAATCATTAACACTATGTTTGATTTAAGGAAAAATAAATAAATAAATAAATAAGTGGAAAATTTCTTTTTTTTTTAATGCTAAAGAAAAAAAATTTTCA
>NC_029789.2:10751232-10752600 GCF_000816755.2 Arachis ipaensis | reverse complement strand
CAAATAATTCTATTTTTTTATTTTCTTTTCTCTGATTTTTTTTTCTTCTGATTTTTTTTTTCTATATCCAAACAAAACCTAAGAGTCTTCTATTACCCTTTCATTTATTTGTTAGTTACTGTATGTGGTTTTGTCACTACTCGTGGGTTTTTCCGTGTTTTTGAGTTTGTATCTTAGATTTTTAGTAAAACTTTCGTAATTTTGTTCTGATCTAACGGTTTGATATACACTGGTTCAAATCAATCTTTTTTTCCCTTTATATTACACGTGTTTACGTAACGAATCGTTTCAACTTTCAAATTTCATTATCGCTGTAAAGTAACGCAGTCAATTTAAATTGTAAAACTACGGTATGAAACATCATTGTCGATATTCAAAGAATAGGCAAGTAAAGTTAGAGCTGTCGGTTTAATTTATTGATTTTTCATAGTAGGTTAGATTTTTGTTTATATTTTAAATGGTTTTGATTCTAGTTTATAATACAAATTAAATGCATTTACTATGTAACGGTAATATTTTGGAAAAAAAAACAAAATTTATTTTATTTAATATTTATACACGTATAGCAATGTAATTCCCATGTACGTTACTAAGTTACAATAAGATTTGATTAAGCTTAAAATGGAGAGTGAAACTTGTGAATTTCCAATGATTAGATTGGATACCTCTTATGAAAAGGAAGAAGGAACAAAAAAGTGGTCAATATCACAAATAGTCAAGTCCTTGTCACCTCAAATACATATGTAGAATAAGGACACTATGTTGTAGCTTTTTTTTCTGGGAAAACTTGGTACTTATATTTCTTTTTATTTTTTTTTCCCCTCTTAATCATCGATTCGATCATAAGTCACTATGATATCAGTGGTAGGGAAATAAAGTTGAGGATTTTATTCTTAAAAAAGAAATATATTATAGATATTTATAACGAATGTATATCTCTAACATTACTAGTCATTAACACTAACACAAACACAAAATAGTAAAATCAACTCAAACGTATAAGAATCATATCTGGCTATGTTCGTAAAATTTTATCCGGAGGAAAAAAATGAAAATAATATAAACGTCATTTCCGGAAAAGGGTATCCAACCACTTATTGTCTTATTGTGCAATTAATTCAAAAATAAAATTAGCAATGGGAAAGATTACAAAAATTAAAGGTCATCACTTCTCCATGAGATAATCATGTATGTTAATTTACTGTAAGAAGATAACTTTTTACTCCATGTGCGATGCCGTCGTATTAAACACCTAACCATTGAATACCGTTCGATTATTGTTATGGTCAAACGTTCAAAATTCAACTCTTCGGGAGGAGTGGAGGACCAAAACCAAAGTCCAGAAAAAAGAGTCAAACGCTGAGTTTA
>NC_029789.2:10748916-10750299 GCF_000816755.2 Arachis ipaensis | reverse complement strand
ATTCTATGCCTGCCTAACTAACATTCACAAATATAGGATGAAATCAGTATTTTTGCTTTTTATTTGTTACTAGAATAAAACGGTCAATTTTGTGAAAAATATTCTTATGATCTACTTGATTAGGAGTGTCGATATGCACTCTACTCAGATAAGAAAACAAGCTTTTTGCTACGCTTTTAAAGCGTGGCGAAAAGTCCTTAAAAGCGTAACGATAGCTTTTCGCCACGCTTTTTGAGCTACCGGCACGCTTTTGAAAGGGTCACAACTGCAAGGGTGCCGGTTGCTCTATCGCCACGCTTTTCGTGACCTATTGGCACGCTTTTTTTCTTGCCACTCTTCCACGATTGTGATGGGTTGGTTTCTTGTTTGATCTTTTGGGTCTTGAGCTTGGAAGCTAGCCTTCTTATTTTCAGCCATGATCTTTTCTCTTTTAATATTGTATTGTTGTAGCAATTCAGCACTTGACCTCACTTGTGTAACCTCAAAGGAATTCTTTTTTTTTGGACTTTTTTCTTTCATTTTTTGTGCTAAGGTACTTATCCGTTTTCTTTTAGCGATCTCTCCTTTCTCTATTCTGCATACACAAAAGAGTTACAATGAAAAAAATGTTATTTTATGAATAATTAAACGAACATAATCAACATAAGCGAGTAATTAAATAAGCAAAATAACTAAAACAAAGAAAATTTTGTTTTTGTCATGATATCCTCAACATGAGGGTGATCATAACCCAAAGGTTAATCATTAATCCCCCCAAAATGGTGTGTATACAAAAACAAGTATTTTGTACCAACCTAAAACAGTTTTTCCCTCTGACTTTGAATGAACTTGGCTCAATTAAAGACCAAGAACCAGGGCTTTGTTTCTCTTATCCAACAAAATGGAATTGACAAACCTGCTATTGGCTTTAGTTTAGGTGCCTTGGGTGAAACTGAAACAAATGAGACCAAAGTGAGAAACAAGAAAAACTACCAAAAAACAAGGGTAGTAAACATCCAAAAACTAAAAGCAAATAAACTTGGAAACTAAATTTTTATGTTCATTTATTTTAACTTCTTGTCTTAACAGCTGGAGAAATAAAAGAAGCTCAATCATTCACAAGAAACACCATTTTCACACCCATTCTAACTCTTCTACTGACATAAAATAGAAAAATAAACAAAATTAGGAACAAAATAGCTTCCCCTGCATAAATAAAATATAAATCAGCTCTACAACCAACCCTGATTCCAATGCAGAATTTTAAAATCTTTTGGCTGATCTTGATGTTGGTTGCTTATGCACAAAAAATCATAAGTGACCTTTAATTTTCTACTACTGTTGCTAGGTATCTAATGCTAGAAGGAGAGTAAGCCACAGTATATTGCATTCTGAGGCAAAGAG
>NC_029789.2:10746398-10748468 GCF_000816755.2 Arachis ipaensis | reverse complement strand
AGTCAAACAACACCACCAACAAGATCAATATGATGCACTCTTTCTCTCAGAAAATGAAGCTACAACTTCAAAACATTCACCATATACATGTTTAGCTTTCAAGCTTCCCTTTCCTTTTCTGAAACTGAGATCATTTCCAAAAGGTGAAATTGCAAAGAGGAAGTTAAATGCAGTTAGATAGAAAAATAAAGTGATCAGAAGCATCATCTAATTGCCATAAGAGGGAAATATTACCACACTTGAAGCATTACACAAACATTAAACAGGGTAAATGAAACAAAATGGAGATACTTATTTACGCACCTAGGTTCTTGTCAAGGGTCTTGGTGAACTAGTTCAAAGCTGGTGGAGCCTTCAACCTCTGCTTGAGGATCCTCTTCTTCCTCTGCTCCTCTGATCCCGAACTGCTTAGGATAGTTCTCGACTAACGGGTTCCTCACCTTCTCCTGAAGAAATGCATGAGAATCAAAACAATGAACAATAAAAAAAAAAAGACTGAAATCTTAGAGTCATCCTCATGAATCTGACTGCAGAAAAATAAAAGGAGGAGAAACCTACAGCCTTATTCAAAGCTGGAAATAGTGCTTTTCTACCTCGTCAGATGTTAGGGCTTCGACGTTCTTCACGGAAGCGAAGAAGCAGGAAGCGAGCGGCAGCGCGGATGGGAGGGCTTCGTCGTTCTTCACGGAAGCGAAGAACCAGGAAGCGGGCGGCAGCGCGGAAAGGAGGGCTTCGTCGTTCTTCAGGGAGGCGAAGAAGCAGGAAGCGAGCGGCAGCGCGGAAGGGAGGGCGTCCTCGTTCTTCGTTGGAGTGTTGTTATCGCGGTGGGGGCAGGGGTTAGGGCTTTTGAAGAAGGGTTAAGGCGAAAAAATTGAAGACTGGTTAGCTAGGGCTTTCGGAGGGGGAAGCGGTGAGGCACAAAGAAGGAGGAGATTGGTGGTTGCAATTGCCATTGGGGCTTTCGAAGGAGGAGTTAGGGCAGAAGGAGTTAGCTTCTTTTCTCTAAGTGTTAGAATCACGAAGGAGCTGAGTTAGGAGCGTTTTTGTTAATTCGAGCTTCTTTAATTTTTTTTTCTGAGGGAACCTTTTGGCCACGCTTTTCAAGCGTGCCAAAAGGCTTGTAGGAAACGGCTACGCTTATAAAACGCCACAATAACAAATTTCTGTTGCTACACTTTAAAAGCGTGCCGAAATCTCTCTATGGCTACGCTTTATAAGCGTGGCAGAAAAAAACGTGGTTAAATCTCACATCAACTGCCACCCTCATAAAAGCGTGGCCATAGAGAGATTTCGGCACGCTTTTAAAGCGTAGCAAAAAAAAGCGTGGCAAAATCTCTATTCAAACGCCACCCACACATAAGCGTGGTCATAGCCTACTTTTGGCCACGCTTTTAAAGCGTAGCAAAAAAAACCGTGGCCATAGGCCTTTTTTCTTGTAGTGTTCAATTCGACCCCATTCGATTAGGTAGCGTTGCTAATTTGATCCGCAACAAATAGGTTAGGGTTTTTCGTGCGAGTCGAATAGGTTGCGGGTTGAGTATCAACCCTATCCGACTAACTCGCACTATATGTTATATACTTATATAAAAATATATTTTAAATGGATGTTGAATCAAAGACTTCTCATTAAATACAAAAAAATTTTAGCCACTACAAGAAGATCACTAATTAATAATTTAATATTTTTTTTACATAAAAATTAGTTCTATTTTAAATTATTATCAAGTTATATAATAATGTTACATATTTTTTATAACTTGCAAGTAGAATCGGGTACTCACAAATTAAGAATGAGTAGGATTAGAATTGGAATATTCTCAACTCGCAGATAAAATAGAATTGAGTTTATATAAAAATTTCAATTTACGGATAGGGTTATGGTTGATTCAAAACCCTAGCATACTCTACTCGTTACCATCCCTATACTTGACCTTAACTTATTCATGTGTCTTTGTTGTTTACATCTTTATAAATAAGTCAGATTAAATCGGATTTTACTTTAATAAGTTAGGTATATAATGTATTTAATTGATCTATAATTTATTATAAATTTTATTTTAAGTATTAAAT
>NC_029789.2:10746007-10746351 GCF_000816755.2 Arachis ipaensis | reverse complement strand
ATATTTTGTAAATTTAGACTTTAAATTTATTAACAAAATTAAACTTTTAAATTAGTCTGAATTTAAAATTATTTTATAATAAATAATACAGACTAAGTTACAGGTCTCCAATAGACCGTCGGATTTATTTCCATCCCTATTCACATCACTAGGTTATGTGTAACCGTTTGATCTAACGGTGTGCATGCTCTCTTATAACTATCTGGGAAGTAACAATGCTACAGAGTACAGACAAGTGTTTAGCAACGAGAACAATATCTCGTGAGACCATCAAAGTTTCTGTTTTCAAATACTACAATTTTATAAGTTATCCGATGATCCACCATCTTTTAGTGTATTCATAT
>NC_029789.2:10741179-10745549 GCF_000816755.2 Arachis ipaensis | reverse complement strand
TATTCATATATTATTATTATTATTATTATTATTATTATTATTATTATTATTATTATTATTATTATTATTAATTGACTATTACTAAAGTATTATTAGCTTGTTAGATGAAACTTTTATGTTTATCTAACATTATCGTTACTAAACTACCATATTAAGGAACACCCAATAATGATACATGCACACACCCACAACTAAGAACTGTTGGGCCAACCGTGGGGAGTTCTCGACCACCGGAGAGATTTCGAGGAGGAATCAAGTGAGATAACATAAGATGAGAAGACACCACATCCAACTCAAAACCTTAAGGTGTCAAGTTAATGGATCTCTCATCTTATAAACTCCTCACTCTTCCTTGCTTTTTTTGATGTGGGACTTACTTCAACACTCCTCACATTTGCAACACTAACAATCTCCCTCTCAAGTGTGAGCCTCCACATCAAGCATCAACTCCCCTCTAGCTCCTCCACCACCACGAGTATTCGTCCATCACACCGCCGCAAAATACCGCGGGACACGCCGCCCGGACCACCTTTGCCGGGAAGACTTTCGATGCTTCACCTTGAATACCCCTTAAAATCAGACCGATTAAACCATCGGCTCTGATACCAGTATGAAAGAGCCTAGCAGCGAAAACGACACAAATGTCCAACACAAGAACAATATGGAAGCACTCACAACACAATATGGCAGCAACTATAACAAGCAAATATAGCAATTAAAGCAATAATAAGAACACACCGAGATTTTAACGTGGAAAATCCCCTCTATGTGAGAGGTAAAAACCACGAGTCGTCCAGACCAATGAAATAGCTCCACTATAATCAAATGAGGTACAAGAGAGTCTCAAACAAAGCACAAAAAAGTGCATATAACCAGCCAAAACATCAAAGCACCAAAGCTTACAAATTAGAAGCAAGAAGATGAAATATACCCAAAAAATAGAGCTGCTGTCGAAGTCAATTTCTCCCTATGCAGACCTCCAATTAAAATCTTCACCATTCAAAATAAATAACAAGATGTGAAGAATATACCGTTTAAATTTCACATCGATCCAACGGTGAAAGAATGAGAAACTGCCGTTCCAAGATTGCTGCTCTGTGTAAAAATGGGGAACCTAATTTCTCTCTTGCAAAGCCAATTTCTCTCACTAAAAATCTCCAATCAATATCTCCACCGACCAAAATGAAGAACAAGATGATAGAAACACACAGTTTAAATTTCAAGCCGATCCAACGGTGAACAACTGAGAAACTGTCATTTGAAATTTACTACTTTGGACAAAAATAGGAATTCTGTTTTTCTCCTTCTCTCTCACTTGGTGGCTACTCTCTCTCACTCTCAATGACCCCCAAAAATCTGAATTAGGGTTGTGGCACAATGGGTGCAAGAGACACCCTCAAAATATTGGGCTTGGGCCTCACAAAGGAGAGAAAAACCCAACAAATCTCTCCCTTCTCGACTAGGTGGAGGCCCTCGCCATTCCGGCGATCAAACAACATGTTTCAAACTTTTCTCTTGACAATACTTTTGTCATCATATCAGCACCATTGTCATCAGTGTAAACTTTCTCAAGTTCCAACAACTTGGAATCTAACATATCCCGTATCCAGTGATACCTAACATCAATATGGTTAGATCTTGCATGAAAAGTAGAATTCTTGGCAAGATGAATAGCACTTTGGCTATCACACAACAACACATAACGGTCTTACTTAAAACCAAGTGCTGCAAGAAACTTCTTCATCCACAACAACTCTTTACATGCTTCAGTTGCTGCAATAAATTCTGCCTCTGTGGTAGAAAGTGCAACACACTTTTGTAGCCTTGACTGCCATGAAATAGCTCCCCCTGCAAACTTGACCAAATAACCTGAAGTAGACTTTCGAGAATCAATATCTCCTGCTATGTCTGCATCAGTAAAGCCAACTAGCAAAGGTTTCTCACCACCAAAACTCAAACTCAAACTCAAGTTAGTTGTACCTTTGAGATATCTCATAATCCATTTAACAGCATTCCAATGTTCTTTACCTGGATTAGAGAGAAAACGACTTACAATACCAACCACATGAGCAATGTTTGGTCTAGTACATACCATAGCATACATCAAGCTTCCAACAGCTGAGGCATAAGGAATTTCATCCATTGCTTGTTTCTCCTCATCAGTGGTTGGACACTGCTTGGTACTCAACTTAAAATAAGGAGCAAAAGAACTAGCAAGACATTTGGCATCATTCATGCCAAACCTTTGAAGCACCTTCTTTATGTACTTCTCCTATGACAAATAAAGCTTCTTGGAATCTCTATAACGAGTAATAGTCATGCTCAAAATTTGTTTGGCAGGACCCAAGTCCTTCATAGCAAAGAACTTACTCAATTGTTTCTTCAACTCATTAATCCTCAAAGCATTCTTGCCCACAATCAAAATATCATCCACATAAAGTAAAAGAATGATAAAATCATCATCATAAAATTTTTGCACAAATACACAATGATCTGAAGTTGTCTTACGGTAACCATGCTTCCCCATAACAGATTCAAACTTCTTGTACCACTGTCTTGGAGCTTGCTTCAATCCATAAAGACTCTTCTTAAGCTTGCACACAAAATCTTCCTTTTCTTTAACAACAAAGCCCTCCGGTTGCTCCATGTAGATCTCCTTATCTAAATCACCATGAAGAAAAGTTGTCTTCATATCCATTTGCTCAATCTCCAAATCAAGAGACGCTGCTAATCCAAGCACAGCACGAATGGATGACATCCTCACAACAGGAGAAAAGATCTCCTCATAATCAACACCTTTTCTCTGGCTAAAACCTCTAACAACCAATCTAGCCTTATACCGAGGCTTAGAATTGTGTTCTTCATTCTTGATTCTGAATACCCATTTGTTCTTCAAAACTCGCATACCTTTCGGTAGCTTCACTAACTCATAGGTATCATTCTCAAGCAAGGACTTCATTTCTTATTGCATAGCTTCAAGCCATTGAGCTTTGCTTTCATCTTCAACAGCCTCTCCAAAGCATTCAGGTTCTCCTCCATCAGTCAACAAAACAAACTCATGTGGAGAATACCTTGACGAAGGCTTCCTTTCTCTTGTAGACCTTCTGAGTGCATTTGCAGGAATTTCCAAAGCTGGTTGTTCATCTTGATCATCATCACCAACTTCATCAAGTATCGGATCAATTGTTCCATCTTCACCTGCAATTCTCCTCCATCAGTCAACAAAACAAACTCATGTGGAGAATACCTTGACGAAGGCTTCCTTTCTCTTGTAGACCTTCTGAGTGCATTTGCAGGAATTTCCAAAGCTGGTTGTTCATCTTGATCATCATCACCAACTTCATCAAGTATCGGATCAATTGTTCCATCTTCACCTGCAATTGTATCATGCTCATTATTTTGAGCTTCAACTCTACCATCTTCTACCATAGGCATAGAGGGAGTAATATCCAAGTCAGAAAAATCATCACTAGGCTGAACCATTGGCTTCTCTGCATTATCAACATCCTTCAATGTTTGGTCTTCAACAAAGACAACATCTCTACTCCGAATCACCTTTTTGTTAATAGGATCATAAAACCTATAACCAAACTCATCCATGCCATAGCCAATAAAAATACATTGCCTAGTCTTTACATCAAGCTTAGATCTCTCATCTTTAGGAATATGAACAAAAGCTTTACATCCAAAGACTCTTAAATGATCATAAGAAACATCTTTACCTGACCATACCTTCTCTGGCACTTCAAATTGCAAAGGAACACATGGTGTCCGGTTCAAGACATGAACAACAGTGCTCAAAGCTTCACCCCAAAAGGATTTTGCCAATCCAGACTGCGACAATAAGCACCTAACTCTTTCAACCAGTGTTCTGTTCATTCTTTCAGCCAAGCCATTCAACTGAGGAGTCTTCGGAGGAGTCTTCTGATGTCTTATACCATGCTCTTTACAATAAGCATCAAATGGACCTGAGTACTCACCACCATTGTCAGTACGAATGCATTTCAACTTCTTCCCAGTTTCTCTTTCAACAGAAGCTTGAAATTGCTTGAACACATTCAAAACTTGATCTTTGGTCTTCAAAGTGTAAACCCATAATTTCCTAGAATGATCATCAATAAAGGTTACAAAATAGATAGACCCTCCAAGTGTTCTTGTCTTCATCGACCCACATACATCATAATGCACCAAGTCAAGTATCTCTGACTTCCTTGAAGGTGGGTGGCTCTTGAAAGAAACCCTGTTTTGTTTCCCAGCAAAGCAATGGTTGCACTTTTGCAAAGCAACCTTGCAACCAGACAAAATATTCCTCTTGGATAACATATTCATGCCCTTCTCACTCATATGACATAATCTCTTATGCCATAAAT
>NC_029789.2:10736942-10738900 GCF_000816755.2 Arachis ipaensis | reverse complement strand
ACTGTGACAATAAGCACCTAACTCTTTCAACCAATGTTCTGTTCATCCTTTCAGCCAAGCCATTCAACTGAGGAGTCTTCGGAGGAGTCTTCTGATGTCTTATACCATGCTCTTTACAATAAGCATCAAATGGACCTGAGTACTCACCACCATTGTCAGTACGAATGCATTTCAACTTCTTCCCAGTTTCTCTTTCAACAGAAGCTTGAAATTGCTTGAACACATTCAAAATTTGATCTTTGGTCTTCAAAGTGTAAACCTATAATTTCCTAGAATGATCATCAATAAAGGTTACAAAATAGATAGACCCTCCAAGTGTTCTTGTCTTCATCGGCCCACATACATCAGAATGCACCAAGTCAAGTATCTCTGACTTCCTTGAAGGTGGGTGACTCTTGAAAGAAACCCTGTTCTGTTTCCCAGCAAAGTAATGGTTGCACTTTTGCAAAGCAACCTTACAACCAGATAAAAGATTCCTCTTGGATAACATATTCATGCCCTTCTCACTCATATGACATAATCTCTTATGTCATAAATCAGTTTCATCAACAAACAAACTCAGCAGCATTAACATCTTTCACAATCTGCTTGAGTTAAATAAAGAGTAGAGTGTCGAGTACCTCTAGCAATAACTATGGAACCCTTGGTGAGCTTCCAACTATCACGAGAGAATGAGCTATCTAAGTCTTCATCACACAACTTACCAACAGAAAGTAAGTTCAACCGAATATCTGGAACATGCTTCACACGTCCCTTTTGACCACAATGATGACATTCAATATTCTTATACTTTCCTCGAGACTTGCTTCTGCTTTGATCTCTACCTTTAGGACCTCGACTTTTGCTTCTCCCCCTAGACTCAGAAACAAGAACATCTAAATGTGTAGTCGATGTACCTTGTGACTTTCTTCTCATCTCTTCATTCAAAACACTGCTCTTGGCAAGATCCATAGAGATTACACCATCAGGAGCAGAATTGGACAATGACATTCTGAGAATTTCCCACAAGTCTGGTAAGGAGCCAAGAAGTAACAATCGTTGAACCTCTTCATCAAACTTGATACGCATGGAAGATAACTGATTCATAATTCCTTGGAAATTATTCAAGTGATCTGTCATTGATGTCCCATCTGTATACTTCAAAGCCAACAACTGCTTGATCAAAAACATCTTGTTATTTCCAGTTTTTCGAGCATACAACTATTCAAACTTAATCCAAAGAGTCCGAGCATGTGTCTCTCCAATAATATGGTTTAACACATTATCGTCAACCCACTGCCTAATATATCCACAGACTTGTCTATGCAACAAAGTCCAATCATCATCAGATTTATCATTAGGCTTCTCTGTACCAAAAGCTGGTTGATGAAAATTCTTGACATAAAGCAAATCTTTCATTTTTGATTTCCACAAATCATAATTAGGACCATTAAGAGTGATCATCCTACTAGTATTAGTATTAGCTTCCAGATACCAGTTGTTGGGCCAACCGTGAGGAGCTCTCGACCACCGGGGAGATTTCAGGGAGGAATCAAGTGAGATAACATAAGATGAGAAGACACTACATCCAACTCAAAACCTTAAGGTGTCAAGTTAATGGGTCTCTCATCTTATAAACTCATCACTCTTCCTTGCTTTCTTTGATGTGGGACTTACTTCAACACTTCTTACACTTGCAACACTAACAAGAACAAGGCACCATCGATCCTATACGTGGCTTATATCCAACCAAGTATATATATATATTCCTGTGGACTGGACTCCATTATTTTCTTTTTTTTTTTAATTTTTAATTAATTTTTGTGCACAACTTCTCGCTATGGTTTTTTAATACCTATATAGTTGAAAATTCAGGTGCGGTTGATTTCATGTGAAGTTAATAGCTGAAAACCATTAGATAAAAATTTAGTTAAATCAGTTAAATCATCTAACAACTTTCAGTTATTAATTTACTTAAA
>NC_029789.2:10735955-10736732 GCF_000816755.2 Arachis ipaensis | reverse complement strand
TCCATCGTCTATATATATATATATATATATATACAAGATAGTTTATTCATGCAAATCCATGCCATTTCAACTAATTTCAAATTTTTTATACTTGTACTTTCATACAAAAGCAATATTCTCTTGTCTAATCAATTTAAAATAATTTCTTAATTATACGCAGATGGATATAATAAACCCTAAGTGTATGCTTGATGGTTTATTTGTAAATTTTACACATATAAAACCAACTAGCGATAGAATCATAGAAGTTATCATTTCATTTTTATTCCTAAGTCCTAGTAACTAGTAAGTAGCTATAAGACAAATCCGAAATAACACTCCAGCTAGCAGTCTAGCAGATAAGATCGAACAGAAGACGTACGTATTAATTAGTAAAAATCTATCTTATGCAAATTGAATTCACGATCTTTATCTGCACTACTTTAAGGTGAGGTTTTTAGTGCTTCTAGAATCCGATAGGGGTGACTTTAAATATGCAGTATTAGCATTGTCGTACTAAGCTATATGATAAAAAAAAATATCAATTTGAAGAAAACCAATTTTTTTTTTCAAAAATAAAAAAAAAATGAGAGTGACGATTTCTCTTTAAAATTTTTTCTTTTAAATTGGTAGTACCGATTTTTTGAGAAATCTCTTTTTTTCTTTCTTTTAATGGCACGTAAATTTCTCTATTAAATCGGTAATCCTAAATTTTTTAAATAACTCTTAACCATTAATCATTAATTTAACTGTTTCTAGTTTTTTTTTTTTCATTTTTTTCTTCTATTAATGATTTCA